>NC_136945.1:11794203-11840706 GCF_949987615.1 Pollachius pollachius | reverse complement strand
TAAAAAAGATAAAACATAAGTGTTGTCTGTTCCAGCCAGTCCTGGGATCTCCACCTCCATTATAGTGTTGATTACTGCGTTGATGAAGCAGTTCGCCCACATGCCCTGCTCTCAGTCCATCATTTGATAGAGCCAAAACCAAAGAAGAACAAAGGCCCCAAATGTACAGCCATTTGCATAATAGGAAAACTAATCCTAATATCACTGTTTTTAAAAAACCTGCATATCAAATGTGGGTGTAAAAAGGGTATTACAGTGACACAGATCATGTTACAGACACAGAGAGCAGACAATGGGAAATGGGGAGGTACATGAGGTACTTCTGGGCGATGTTGTTTTAGGTGGGTTTCTAATACTACGTGATGGAAGTACAACACACCTACAAAGCTGATGATGCCATGCCAGGTATCATCATGCGATGACTGAAGCCGTTCGCTGGTGCGGCCGTTTCCAGAAGCGATTTTGAGCAACACATGCTTTCTCAATCCGAGGGGCTCCACTGCTGATCTTGACCACATCCACCTACATTTCCAGATGGGCACCATGGAGGTAATGGCAAGTGAAGCCATTGTGAAAAAGGCATTGTGCAAAATAATGATGCCACACGCATACAGGAAGTCTGGCTTGTAAAAATATGGGGGAAAATAAGGTGATTAGCCGCAAATAGAATGTAAAGCATACTACTGGCATTTGTGCTAACAACATGCCAGATATGCAACACATTCAGGAAAACTATTCTTACAAAAAAAAAAGTTTTTACTTCATCTGAAGGGATGCTCATTACCTAGATATAAGCACTTACACAATATGAAACTATCTGTATTAATTATATTCAAGTCCAGTCCTTTCCTATCTTTGCACACCACCCCAACTCCCCCTGTGGCCACCACAACCACCAGCCACACAATGCACTCGACAACTCTTTGTGGGGCTGTCATCCATAACCGCCCGCCATGTCACCAACAGGTCACTCATCGAGCCCTTTGAATGGCAGAGCGAGCAAGTGTCACAAGGGTGTGTGTGTGTGTGTGTGTGTGTGTGTGTGTGTGTGTGTGTGTGTGTGTGTGTGTGTGTGTGTGTGTGTAGAGCTGATGAATTCTGTGCATGTACCGGCAGACAATAGACTCATCCTCTAAATCCTCTTAAATCAGGACAATACGGCCCGCAAAACCCCAAACATATCTTCACATTCTTTGTAGGCGATGGACTCAACTTAATGGGATTTGTGTTATCAGACTAGAGAGCCAGACCGTGACTAAAAAGCACAAGAGGATGATGACGAGTTCCTCAGAGCCAGGGTGATAATTAGCCTGGTTCAGGTCCCCAGAGAACCACGACCACTTTGTTTTCAGTTTGTTTTGATTTGTGCGATGCAATGACATCAGGGGAAATCAGTTGATGAACAACCGTGATTGGCTTTAACGTTGACCAATCAGTGGAGGGGAAGCAATGGGGTTAGGGAGAAAGCCTACCCAACAGGAACCGAAACACACGGCATCAAGTTTCCTTTACAGTTCAGCCGTGTGTAGCACAACCCAGAGGATACAGTCTTTACTTGTTGAGGAGCGCAGACAAATCGTTTTAATGGCCACAAATGATCCTCACAATAATGCTATGAGCTCTTAAGCCGTATCCGGTAGTTAGGAAGCAGAAGTCTTCATTTGAGATCAAGAACTCCATAATAGACAGGGTCGAAGCAGACCTTTTGTTAAAAAAAAAAGCGCTGCCCTGCAAGTAGGCCTGTTCTTACCGTTTCCTTATATATCCTTAGTCTCTCCCACTGCCATCGCCCTACTTCCAGGGTGCCCGCCAAAGGCGCAAGTGTGTCTCGGCGCGACTTCATCGTGGGCCCGGCTCCACTTCATATCGTTCACAGACCATACACACACCAATACTTCAAACAGACACCAATACCACCACACACACACACACACACACACACACACACACACACACACACACACACACACACACACACACACACACACACACGCCAGATGTTTGCATATCAGCTTCAGTCTGTGCCCAGAAGGACGAGGCAGTGTGAGACTGGCCCAGTAGGGTAGTAGGTTATGCCCTCTTCTGTGGAAACGCAAAGCTCACTTCTTCTTTAAAAATAAGGAGGTGATGGAGTATCAAATTCCAATGAATGTTTCAAAAACTGTTGAGTTGTTTCGTAATTATAAAATCTAGCCTATAAAGTTAGTGACGGCAGTTTGTTCTATTAATGAGGTAGTAAAGCAATATGAAGGAAGGACAACAGGACTTTAACAATGAAAGGAAATGGAACAATGTCCCTACTTCTCCACTTCTTGAGTATAGGCCATAAATAAGTCAGCTTTGTTCTTGTTATTGTAGCTGACTGAAGATTAACAGATAGACTAGACAAGCATTCCTCACAAGAACCAAAATTGACGAGTCCCACTTTAAAAGTGTCCAATGCACCCGAGATAGTTTCTGGGCCCACACCAGATGGTTAATTGGGATACACCAGATTGTTGCTGGGGACACTCCAGATCATTTCTGGGCCCACACCAGACTGTTTCTGGGGGAAATTCAGATACTTTCATGGAACACATGAGTTATTTTCTGGGGGCATACCAGTTAGTTTCTGGGGGAAACGCAGATATTTTCTGGGGACACACCAAATTGTCTCTCTGGACACGCCAGATAGTTCCTGGGGAAACCAAGTATGTTTTGTTTCGTTGTCCTCTGGGGGATCCCCAGATGGGGAGCACGAAATAAACTCATAATGCATCAATAAATCACTCCAAGTCACTTCAGGGCGTGGCCTTGAATTCTATGGAAATAGTAAATAAATAAACATACATTTCATCCATCCCGTTTACACAGAGGAAGCGGAGTTGCTGTGAGCTCCGACACAACGCAAAGGTGGAGGAGGAAAGAGGCTTGTCTGACTTCCTGCAGAGAGGGAGGGAAATAAACACTTCCACATGCATGCATGCCAGGGACCACAACCCCATACACGCAAAAAGACACAGATAAACAAAAATCAAACACACACACACACAGGCAGAACCGAACCATACACATCACAAAGATGCAGACACGCAGAAAAACGTGTAAACCCAGCGGCCCAGAGTAAACACAGTGCGGTTCATTTAAAGGGGTAGGACTGGTCAGCTGCTACCGTATGCAAATAAAACAACTCCGGAAAAGTAGAGCCCGTATACCCAGTCGCGTCATTGTTAATCACCATGATGCAATGCTGCAACAAATTGAAAAAAGGCTGAATCCCCACTAGGCTGATAACTCTCCTGATGAGGGCAGACAGACGGAGGACTAGAAGCAGCCCAACACCACGTCATTCTGGAGAAGTTGAATGTTTGTGTAGTCAGCGAGTGATGAAGATAGCCAGTAAACCTTTTGGGCATATGCATACTTCTGAAGACTGACGCCAGCGGTCCATTCAGACTCGAGTTACTCTGTTGAATATTTTCATCAATAATAATCCATATAAAAGTGTGTTGAGGTCAATACCAAACTGCTGGCCCTATGCGCAGGTGTGGGAACCAGAACATGGACTGATTTGTCTATGCCAGTCCCACTGAAACCATATGCAAACATTACTATCAGTGGGAGAGTATCGGTTAGAGACTCTTATCTGTGTAATACAACATATCTCTGTGTCTGTGTAATGCAACAAATTCCTCTGTCTGTCTGTCTATCTGTGAAGAAGAAAGATGGCGAGAATCAGTGAATTCTGGACTCAATTCATCGTAACTATTAATACCGATATGAATATTTTCCCCTCCTTTCTCTTCCTGTTGCTCCCTTGCGTGTAAGTGGGTGAGGAGAGAGATGGAGTCTGCTACCTTTACTGGGGGAGTATCAAAAACCTCTGACTGGACACATTTCAACACTCTGTCTCAAGCTGGCGGTCTACAGAATCGCAGTGAGCTAACCATTCATTGTGCCAATAAATCTCCTTAGCCGGCTTCATTAGGTCTGAAGAAAAGACGATGCCACGGTGGAAATTGGGCCACTATGATTTTACAGATGGCTCGAATTTGCAGAGCATTTTTTTCCCAATTAGGGATGATTGGGGGGGGGGGGGGGGGGGGGCTAGAGCGGGGAACTCCGAGTCAGCATTAATTACTCAAGCAATTGAAATGGGATCTAATCATGGAGCGGCTCATCACACCTTGATAATGTCACCCAGGAAAATATGTCCTAAGGAAAAGCCTGGAAAGGCGCCAAGTCGATCCTGGCAAAACCATAGTAGGCCCTCCAGGCTAAGGATTATCTCAGACTGAATTAGTTTAACTCAGTGTCTAGACTCATTATAAAGTGGAGAAGAAGGAAGAGCACCATTGAAGGAAATCAAGAAAGGTAACTGATAAGGCCTGCATTTCTACTTCACATAGTTTCTGCATCATGATTTACCCATAAATATTTAATAGGATGATCAAAATACATTCAGAGCTGTGATAGTGCTTAGAAAATGTCCCGGATCTTGTCTCAGCCAGTTTCACATGCTTAGAGATGTGTGAAACTGACCTAGAAGAGAAACTGTTCTTCTATCTGCCGGTACCACCGTGGATCCTGTAAGCAAAGCATGGCTGAGGACCCAGCTGCGTCCCATCGGCCCCGGCAGCCTGCCTGTCACGCTGGGTGTCTGTCAGGCACTTCAGTGTCAAACCGCAAGGCCGTGCCGAGCCAAACTGACCATGAACTGCACAGTCCGGCCACAGTGACGAGAACCTGTTATCCATTAGTTTTCCACTGGGATAAAACCCAACGACGACGACCGCAACAACAACATTTCGGGGACTTACGGAAACGGATACAACTCATTCCCTGGCTGCACAGCATCATCACTTGACTGCTAGTCTGAGTCTGGGCACTGTAAAGAGGCGTCTGTCTAATCATTTTAACCTAGGCCTATTAGTCCCCAATACTGGTATTCTGCATCAAAACCATGAGTTGGCATACTTTAATGTTTGTATTCAAAAAATATGACAATCCAAATAAAGGACTTTTCAAAAAGGGCGAATCAGGTGTAATGGACTAAGACAGTGGTGTGCTTGTGTCTCCTGTTTCACGTCTTACCTTGACTGACAGTTTTCAGCCTGACGGGACCTTTACAGTTTTTTATCACGGTGTGCAGGTCGTACAAAGGCAATCCGGATATGGACAGGTTCTCCACCTCCAGTAGCAACTCCCCTTCAATTAGTTTCCCAGTGTTGTAAACCACGACGTCCTGGTCCAGTCGTCCGATGGTCGCGAACTCCCCGTTCTCCGCGCCCCCGCGGAGGGGCACGCCGAGCTCCCCGCGGGCATCCTTCACCAACGCGCACTCCCTCACCCTGGAGGTCCAGTGGCTTTTCTTTAGCCCCGGTTTAGACATGGTGGGGAAAAGTCTCCAAACACCAAAAACAGGTGGTCTCGCCTGGTGTTATGATACAAACAAATAGGTCTGTGTATGTTCAGCGCAAGAAAAAACGATATCCAAGTCAAGCGCAGCAAACTTTCTTTCTCTTCCACTGGAACATGAGTGCGTTGTGAGCGTTCACCCAAAACGGGTCGTGTAGGAGGGATCAAGCCATCCCCGGTCACCGACCGCTTCAAATAGGTGGCTTACCGGCTGTTCGCTATTGTGCCGATAGTATTATTCTCATCTTCTTAAGATCCTGCTTGGTATTAATCCCGCTTCTTCATCGATGTCATCTCGAATCTGCCACCACCGCTCCAAACACAGACTCACGCGCTTCTTCGGAGTCCACTTAAGCTGTATTTTAACTTTTAAATAGTTTTCTTTCCAACTTACGTCAATACAATTACTCGTCAACGTATCCGGTTACTTGGTCGGTGGTTTTACGCCGTCCTCGAACGCTTTAAACAGGTACAACGTTGTCGTGTGTTTTACCGAACCTCATTCACACTCAGCGCACTGGATGTATGTGTGTGTGTCTGTTGCTGAGTCTACAGTTCACGCATGCGCTGTGGTATCCCCAAGGCATGAGGGATATCCTGGCTACACCTATCACATCACAGGGTCCTAGAGCGCCTCGGGTCGACAATACTGTGTGTATATGTTGGCATGCTTTAGATCAGCTTTCATATACTGGTGATGTCACTGTGAATGAAATGATTCTTCATAAAATGTATTAATTAATCAATAACCATTCAAGTGTATGCTTTTTATTCAATGGTTGGTAACATGAGTTAATGCCTGATTATCAGCATGTGGTTATTTTTAATTCTTTGAGGAACTGTGTGTGTTTTGTGTTTTTCAGCATTCCTGCACATCAGGTCTGACTGGTGGCTTAGTGGCCAATCTCGTGTGTGTGTGTGTGTGTGTGTGTGTGTGTGTGTGTGTGTGTGTGTGTGTGTGTGTGCGTGTGTGCGTGTGTCTGTGTGTGTGTGTGTGTGTATGTGTGTGTGTGTTTGTGTTCATCATCATCATCATATGAGTATGTTTACGTACATCAGATGAGTCACTCTTTGATTGTTGCGTCATACTTCTGATACAGCAATGACAGAATACTTCTATCCTTTATTTACAGTCATTGTGTTCTGTACAACTAGTAAGCAATAATAAGGGAAGAGGAAAGGGAGCATGAGGAGAAGGAACTAAGATGGAGGGGAAGATAGAAGGACAGGCTTCGCACAGCTGGCCCAAGGCACGCTGGGAAACAGCAGCTATTGTTTGAGGGGCTCACATGGACAGGCCCATCCTAAAAATATCACATCACATCATCATTATTTCATATTGTATCATCATACTTCCATCTGCATGCTATATACTTTCTCTACATACTTTTTTCATTTTTCATTTTATTCACCAATATACAGCGATGATTCCTAACAAAGTGGTCTTTGAGTCTCATGCATAATGTAACACGTTATATAACGTCTTCAGTCACCCTAACATGATAATAGTGATATTAATGTGGTGCATTGGCCTCAGAATCATAGGGTTATGAAATAACTTTATTTTGATGTTTTGTTGATGACTCACAGCCCCGAGGAGGACTCTGTCTTCGTATGTTATAGTTAATAAAACACTGGCTGTACCATTTCCACTGCCATTATGTGTTGACAGGCATGGCCTATTAAACACACAGCGGCTCTGCTGTGTATGAATAGCATTAATGAGTATTTCCATGTGGTAGAAGCTTGTATTCAAAACACAAGTGAGATGAAGTCGATGAGACATACAGAGATATTTAAAGAGAAAGATCAGTGGATAGCCTCTGTGGACTGCAAAGAGAAGGAGATGAGATGGAAAATCAAGAATGCAACAAAAAGTGAAACGAAAGGAAAAAAATAAGAAAGGAAGAATGAAGGTGGCAAAGTTAAAGCTGATTCAGCACTGACTCGGCAGATAAATGTGAAGTGGCCAAGAGAAGCAGACACGTCTCTGGAAAGCAAACCTTTACTACAGCTTCCACCCCAGGAGCGAGTGATACCATGAAGGACAGTAAAAATCAGATTTTGTTTCACTGTTTGACGAATTTGGAGCAAGTTTACACTATCAGATAGGGCTATGGGTTTCAAACCACGTGCATCCCTGAGCAAGATGCCTTACTCCTCAAGGGCTCAACAAATGTATCTACAAATGCAAGACACTTTGGATAAATGGGTCTGCTAAGTGAAACAACAGTCATGTCAGTTTGAGTGGCCATTGCTGGTAATAACTGCCCATGGCTCTCTTCCCTCAATCATTTTATCATATTCATGGGTGGGACCAGCAAGTCTATTAAACCATCCTCATCCTCAAATATAGCAACAATTATGGCCCGTGTCAAGAAAGACAGAAAGTGTTTTGTTGGACAAACAAAGGCCAAATATAAGGGTGTGTGTGTGTGTGTAGGTGTGGGGAGGGGAAGAAATCATGCTTTACTATTTGTCAGGCATTAGCTTATGTAAACTCCACACCCATCACATAATTGCTGCACATCAGAGACCTTGTCTACATTGGGTCTGCTCTGTCTCTCTTTCTTACTCGCTCTCTTACTCTCTGTCTTCTCCCTGAAACAACATATCTCCTCCTCTCCCCCCTTCTCCTACTCTCGATTTCGAGTTAGCATTGTGTTACATAACAAGCCATTGCCGCTGAGGCATGACTTATGTGTACTCATCAACGCACAACACAAGTACTATAAATTGGCCGATCCCTTTTTATTCCGCCTTTCAATGTCATCGCAATCTGCCTCTTTACCTCTTTGGCCTCGTTTGTTACAATCCAGCAGAGAGATTTATGGGAAATGAGAGAGAGAGAGAGAGAGAGAGAGAGAGGGAGAGAGAGACAAACACACAACACACACACACACACACACACACGCACACACACACACAGTTACAGAGATAGAGAGAGAGAGAGAGAGAGAGAGAGAGAGAGAGAGAGAGAGAGAGAGAGAGAGAGAGAGAGAGAGACAGGGGGAGAGAGAGCAAGAGAAAAAAACTTGTTTAAACGAATTCAGTGCTGCAAAGCTCAGTGTTGCCTATGACGATTAGGGATGAATGGCTTTGCAGGAAAAGGCCATCAGATTATCCGTCACACAAAGCCAATGACCGTTGGCTTTTGAGGAGCAAGTATAAGGAGCTTCTTGGTTTAATCAAATACACAAAATCTAGTTTCCCTATACTCCTTACACTTTTTTCTCTGTATTTTGAATGAAGTCAGAAGGACAATTTCTGTACATTTTTTGGATCAGCAGGAGAACCCCTTGCTCTTCATCCCAGTGCCAGAAATGGTACTCAGGAAATCATACATTTTATTTAGAATATTTAACAGCCTGAAATACAGTCAGCAAATTCTCTAGGCTGGCAATCTTCCCAGGATACGTTATGTTGGATTAAGATGCTGCAAATATGAGATGCTTCCACTGTATATCTCTGATATACCGCATAGCAGAGACCACCCAGTGTCCTCTCTCTCCCTCCCTGTCTGTCCAAAACATTGTAACATCAGTTAATGGAAACGCACTAGGCAAGGGGATTCTTCTTGGTTGTTTCTGAGGTGAGGTTGCGGTTATCCTAATAAATTCTGTTTTATCAAGGACAGCAAAAAGCTAGTTGTTTGGCTTGCAACTAAAAGTCAGAACCAGGATGTGGGGTCTGTAGGACCATGCATTCCAGTTGACTGGCAAGAGTATTCGAGGACGGGTAAGGAAATAAATGTAAGCAGCGTCTTAGAAATCGTATATTCATGAAATAGGACGCACCATTAACGTGTGTGTGCATGAATATTCTGCATTTGCATGTGAAATGTAAATGTTTGCAAAAAAGATTTCCAGCCCAACATACTATATATTTATATTTATATAGTCATACACATGTATATCAATGGTAATTCAGAAATAAAGGTTTTGATTTTTCTACCTCGCTCTGTACCAGTTTTTAATTTAACAAATGTTTAAATTGAATTATCCCTGCTCTCTCTGCTTTGTGTCTTACTACTCTCTCGCTCTGTGACCTAACTTATGTTCTCCCCCCTTTTTATGACGGACAAGATGAGTAAACATGTCTACCCACCTTCAAAGGGGAAGAAAATTACCATGACACATATATCAGGTGTGGGGCTTAATTATTAAGCTTGAATAAAACCTTTGTTCAAAATCCGACCCACCAGTTGGTGAAGGAGTTCATAGTCCTCCCTGATACAATCAAATAGGCAAAACAAGTCTTGTAGCATGCCGTGAACCTTGTGGTTTGGTCCACCAGTCTGTAGTAGAACAGGGACATTCAGAATGGAGTGAAAGGGCAATGCCGGAGCTGAGGCGGCTTGGCTGCGTTGAGCTGCTTCTTTAATCCGCTGCAGAGTTGGCACATGATGGTACATGTTTCAAACATGTGGGGCAGTAGCGGCAGCATTAAGGTTGAAGGGATTTGGGATTTGGTTCTCCTGACCTGGAGTCATGATACGAAGTGACATGTGCACATGTTCAATCCCAGCCTGAGTCAATGCACACTGAGGTGTTCACCTTAAAAGGTTGTTTCCTCAAAGCACTGCTCGGGTATTTCACTTTGCATCGTTGAGGCATTTATAGATTGCCACATCTTAACTACAACTTAAGTCTTGTTGTAGTTAACACAGTAAAGCGAAATAAAATATAAGACTGTGTTATAATATTTAAACTGAAACCATTTTAACTTGGGATAAATAAAGCACCCTGCATCTGAATCAACATTATTCATAAGTAAGCAAACTCAAACATGTATATCTGTGAAATCACCCATAACATCTAACTATTTAGTGTATGCTCAACATTTCATTTCAAGGTTTTTTTCTAGCAAAAGCAGGAAGCACACGTATTATTCTGAATCCATGTCCACATGACCACAGGATGACACACAGTTATCGCCTTGTTGCCGCAACAACAAATCATTCATCAAAGTCACACACACACACACGCACACTCACACACACATACACACAACCTTTGTGGAATGCAAAAATAGAGGTGGCCCCTCCCAGGGGTGTGAGAACTCTCTCTACGTCCACTGTCAACTCGCTGTCCAGCAGGTCTGATCACATTACTGGCGGCTCTGTCAACCCTAACGCAATCTTGACGTAAGCACCTTTGTTTCCTAAATGTGGTTTCCCGAAGCATGATAGCACTTCCAGGTGTGGCTCTCTAATTATGTATCTGCTCTCTTGTAGTACACTTATATAGTGCATTAAGTCTACGCGCCCTGGTATATAAAAGTAGCAGACCCATTATTAGTGTTATGGGCAACACCGGCTTTTGTCCTATGATGAAACTAGTGGGTTGGAGGAGGGTCTAGAAGAAAGTCTAGTGGTCCGGGTGTTTGACCCACAGCCAAAAGGTTCTGGGGTTCCTACCCCAATGTCAGCAGTCTACCCCTATGGGCTCATTGAAGACATGTCTCGACTGAATTCTCTGTAAGTGGCTTCAGATAGAAGTGTTGGCTGGAGGACTTGACAGCATTGAAAGTGCTCCACTGATGCCCCAAAACCCCCGGGGCATCGGCTGAAGCACCCTAATGAGGATGACAAAACAAATATGTGCAGACAAGCTACCCCAACTAGGGTCATGTGGGTGGTTGGGGATGAGGACATGGTTCAATGAGTAGCAGAGGTTGCATGCTAAAATGAGAGCTAAAGTTCAATGTTAACCCAGTATCTTTTATGTAAGGCAGGGTTAAAAAATGGGATCAAGGAGTTGTTTGTTGTTACTCTAAGGATGATAAAATAAATAATGCCACTTTCTACTTGCCCGGTCAGCCTCAGTCAGGGAGCCAAAAGGAAAGGAATCAATGTTTCATAATGGTCTGTACTTATGGGGGCAGACGGAACGTCACACAGACAGACAGATCGAAATATAATTGGATGGTATGAGAACTATATTGACAGATAGATGGATAGATTGACGTACGAAACAATAGATAGATCGATCAGTGGGCCGACACAGGGGCAGACATACAGACAGACCGTCAGATGGATGAAAAGAGAGCGCTATAAACAGAAGGAGTACACTGTCTGTAGAGCACATGATGAGCCAGGATGAGATCATGGGTGCCGCGTTAGGGTGTAACCGAATAAATTCAGCAAGACACAACTCAAAAACATCACAGAACCAGGGTTTCACTTTCCCAGCATGCTCTGCTCAAGGCGCCCACTTGGCCCAACGGATGGTGTGCGAGGGATGACGCCGCATGTTACTGTGATATCCAGCCCTGGTGACAAGCCGCCGCCGCTGTGGATACACAATGCTGGCATTCTGCCTCACTGACGTCTTTGTGAAGACATGATTAGCCAGGCTCCCCAATGCACAGTTCATCTTCAACAACAGGTTCGCACGCTGTCTTAACTGTACACAAACCCCTGGGAACATAAAAGGGCAATTACTAGTTACATGACATGGTTTCATTTAGACCATTTCCCTTGATTGAACAATTTAGAGCACTGGTCTCCTGTCAGTCATAGGCTATGTAAATATTCAATCTATTTCGAGGAAGTGTGTCATAGAGCTGGCTGATGACAGATTTTTGTGAACGAATGCCATTCATCATCAAGACGAAACCAGAACACTGCTATTACTAATGCATTTCATTCCTTTTCTATCCCTCTCCTCTGTGTCATCCATTGACACAAATTATTGTTCATAGGTGTCAGTGCATGCGCATACATGTGTTAGGATTTACATGCATCGCTCATTTAATTTGTGCATTCCATTTAGGTTTACACATGATGATGTATTTATTCAGAGTGAGAGATCAAGTGTGAGAGAACAGCCAGCCCTTGAATGGCTGGCATTGGGATGATAGCACAACAACACATCACCAGAGAGAGAGAGAGAGAGAAAGAGAGAGAGAGATTGAGAGAAGGGGAAAGAGCGAGGCAAAGCGAGAGACAGTGATAGAGAGATCCCATACTCCCTGTATTATCAGTAGTAGTTGCTAATATTAATTAATGAAATAGTTAATGTATCTCTACTATCCTGTCTGCACAGGAACCCCTCTCTACCTGCCTGTGTACCTTTCCAGCACCCGTATGAATCCATCCAACCAAGTCCTCTCCTTCCTTGGACTCACTCTATGCTTTCCATGCTTCAAAATAAAAAAAAAGATACACATGTATTGCATTGGTTCCTTCACTCACTGTTAAGTTAAACTATTCAAGTTTGCGTCGGGAAAAAAAGTGTGTCCTTTTGATGTAGCTGGCCTTGAGAATGTGTCTACAACAGCAGGCATGGGGTGGGGGGGGGGGGTGGGGGGGGGGGGGCGGTGCGCACGCACACACACACACACACACTCACACTCACACACACACACACACACACACACACACAGATAACACTCACTGGACACACTCGCTGGAGTGTTGAAAAACTTGTCACACAGTAGCTTAAAACAGAAGCCGTTGTTAGATGGCTGACCTTGAATCAGTCCCAGTTCACCAGGCAGCAGGTCCAGGACCAGAGCAGCAGGTCTAGGACCAGAGAAGCAGGCAGCAGGTTCAGTAGCAAAGCATTCTGGGAAGATTCTTGTCTCCTCAACCATGTCTGGTCCTCACAGCACCTCACAGCATCGAGATTTGGTCTTTCCAGACTCATGTTCAATCTCTTCACTGCAGTTCCATCAAGCTTCAGTCCAGATCAATTTCAAAGGTAAATATGCGTCCTGCCGACATGTCGACGTTTTTCCATTCCAAGAACAAAGCACCTCCTAGACTTCTCTGTAAGGGAACATTTGTTAAAAGCCTCCTCCTCTTTTCACCTTCTTTCTATTCCCTTTTATGTCCCAATGGACCCTTGTCCCATGATCAGTCAACTGTTGGGCACTTACACACACGGCACACACACACACACACACACACACACACACACACACACACACTCACTCACACACATACACACCAGACAAATGCACAAACGTACACACCTCCCTGTGGACTTCATAGGAGCCAGTGAAACCTGGACCGCTTCCAAAACACACCAGCTCCATGCTTTCTTTATTTTATTCGCATATAGTACTATAAGCACTTTCCTATTGCCTTGAGTCTAGCTGCCTGAAAATCAGCTCTTTCAAAGAAAAGCAGATACAATCCATCTTGAGGGCAGCTTGACTAAAGTCATGTTATTTTTTCACACCACCACCACCACCACCACCACCACCACCATATCAGGAGCCAACAAGCAAGGGGAACATTGTGAGGTGTTATCAATGAAGGCTACGGGCCTCATGTTTTTAGTCCCTATTAACAGTGGGAGACGAATGAAAAACATTTGTCCTCCCCTCTTCTGTCTTTTTTTGTGTTAATGTAGCCAATAGAAGAGCAGTGGGCTTCCATGGTGGAGTCAGTATGCAGCCATCTGTGCACAGCTACTCTTACGGAAGCATATGGGTCCTTCTTCTGTCGGAATGCCGGCTGCTCCCGTCTCCTGGACTTAACAAGACCAGGCTCCGTTCCATCAAGAAATACATAAATAAAAGACAGAGGGAAAAGATGGAGCATATCTTAACAAAGCTTCCCGGCCATTGGAAATTGATCCAGTGTCACGGCTGTCTGTGTCTGACCACTGCAATGGGACAGAGGGGGGTTTGAGTGTGTGTGTGTGTGTGTGTGTGTGTGTGTGTGTGTGTGTGTGTGTGTGTGTGTGTGTGTGTGTGTGTGTGTGTGTGTGCTTACATGTGTGTTTATGTTTGTGAGGTGTGGGGGGGGGGGCTTCAATAGTGGCTTCAATCATACACAGGGGGAGATTATGTTCAGTGACTGACAGCGACGTCTAGCATCTGTCATGACGTGTGAAACGATTTAACATCTGCTCCGCATTCCGTGTTACTCGGCTGTAATGAAAAAAATATAGAAATCATACTGTCCATTGTTTCAGAGCGCTTGTGGCATCACAGACCCCCGCTATGTAATGGTATTGCTTGCGAGGTGTGAATCCATAGCCATTCGTTAACCCCATTGTAAGGTCAGCATAAGTTAAAGTCTATCATCGTCAGATGCATGAGGACACAAACAGCAAAAAGTGGCAGAAATCTGTGTTACTAAAGACAACTTAAGACAACATATATGTATATATATATATATATATATATATATATATATATGTATATTTTGAAACTCTAACATTTAAGACATTTGTAGGTGTAACCTAGATTTTCCATTGAATAGCCGATCCAAGACATCTATCGCCTCACACACAAGTCAAGGGTTGTAACAAAAATATGTTACTTTCACTTTGGCTATTCTGAATAGATTAGCAACTATCAATCTCAATAGAACTGTCTTCTCCTTGCAGCTCCTCCAATCAGTAGTTTCAGGGCAACCTGATCCGGATATCGCCAAGAGACCCCAGGAGCACACCGGTTGCCTCAACAGAGGAAACAGAGAGACGATTTTAGGGATGGGCACGGAGTGGGAGCCGCAGTTCACCGGCAAGGCTCCAGGACCTCCAGGCTTCCACCCATCTGGCGGCACCAAGGTCTGGATCTCTGGTCTCTGCAGTCCAGCATGACCATGGTCACCCAGGCAACCGCCCGGAAACTATCCACAAAGTGGCCCCCTGGAGGACATGGTGAGCGAGGATGAGCGCTTAGGTTCTGAACCCACAGCCAAGAGGAAAATGGACATGGCAGACCATCGCCACCGCCGACTATGATAGATTCACGGATGCTTAACAGAAGCTTGAAGACTCACTTGACTAACATCGGATCGGCTTAAATTATGGAATAGCATTTTACCATCTGGAAAAAAAGAAGTAAATAAATGAATGACAGAAGCAGGACAGTTGAACCTCACTTTATATCAGCGTTATTTCCCTTTATTAGCAAATCATAAAAACGAAAACCTAGAAATTAAGATAAGATAATGCCAGATAAGGTTAGTCTTATTTTATATGCATGTGTGGTTACTTTAAAAGTAAATTACAATTAATTAATTGATTACTCAAATTCATTAATTGATAACCTACTAGGTTATCATAATGACTAGCTGAGTCGTATCTGAGCAACGTGCTTTAGGTTTATTTTGAGATAGTTATTCAACTTATAAAATAAACACATAAGTTGACTTGTTGATAGTTTGGCAGCATTTACAACATAACCGCTTTTTGAAACACGTAAAAAATGAATACAAAACAATCCCAAAACCTTGCTGATTGGTTGGTAATGGAGAAGGTACGCCCACCTTGCGCACAGACGCTCAGCTCAGCTCAGTTCTCTTGAGACTGCCCTTGTTTTGGAAACGCCCAGCAGTGAGCCCCACCATGTTTCCTAACCTCTGCTCCATCTCTGCTCTCCTTCGCTGGCTAATCAGGATCCACTGCCACTTAGAGGTAGAATGGTGCAATGACAAGACAAACATGTAATGAGCCCCAATCCACCTTAAGCCATCTGAAATCTGTGGTATTCCAGCCATCCTGCTGGAGCTTTTGATCTGCACAGAGCAGGGCTTTGCTTTACGCCTCAATCCAGCCGCTGATTACGGGACAAGGAAGTGTTGTGTGATGCTGACCACAGACAAGTTTGTGTTTACCAGAAAAAAAGACGATGTGCTTGATGTTATGAAGGGACTAGGGGAGATTCTGAGAGAGATGATGCATATCTTCTCCACAAACAATAAATAATTGCATTGGCATGTTGACCTGGCGTGTTGACCTAATGTGAAAGATTTGTCACAGCATAGTCGCAGTGTGTTCAACATACAAACAAACACAAACGACAACATCGCTTTTGTCAACGTATCACCTCTGCTGACAGTCTAATTGTCTAAACTGGTATCATTTTTCGAGATGAATGTAGAATTAATAAACCAGCCATATGCATTCATACGCACATTGGGTTGCAGTCAAGTGAGTTATGAATATACTCACCAAGGGGGACACAGTATTATATAAGGCTGTGTGATGACGTAGAGGGGAAACTGCCGCAGAAAGCTCCAGCAAGGTGGTGAAGGAGATGATGGAGTGAGTGACTGGAGGCGAAGCAGACCAGGAGCCAAGGAGCCGGGGCCAAGCCGAGTGTAACCATGCCCCAGCAACAGGAGGGATAGGCCGGGTAAGGTTTCATGTGAGGAGGTGGGCAGCGGGCCCATCTGAGTGCCTCTAGCTCAGGCTATAGCAGTAATGTGCAGGGAAAGTGAAAACAGTCAGGAAGTGAGGAATAATTCAAACCAGATCACAGGAGAAGGAGTTGCCTTTGGTTGTGTGAGTGTGTGGCGGCTCCAAACCCTATCGTGTGTCCCCATATGTAAATACATGAGGCTCCTCGTGGAAAATATACAACAGCACACACATGTGTACCGTTTGGAAGTTCTGTCTTGTTCAAGGTTGTTTTCCCACAAAACTTTTTTGCGAGTACTTTCAACAGTAAGGCTTTGGTAATGCCCGATGCTGACATAAAAAAACATATTTGAGGGCATGGTTCCAGTACTTTTCCCCTTATGTATACTGTATATATATATCTCGTTCATGGTCTCTGTCTTTGTCTGTCTATGTCTATATATCTATGTAGCCAAGTATTGATATATAGAGATGTCATCATATGTATCTTTAAGTATGGAAGCACTTTTGTGAGCGCTTGTATCCAGAGGCTGAAACATGTGTCATGTGAGACCTGTCATCCCATAGTCTCTAATGTAATTCTATAAGCCATTATGACAGCCATCTTGTGCCATTGGGGTTCAGTGTTTTACTCGCCCGCCCCATGTTTTGGAGCAGTACCACTGCAGCCTGTAAGGGATCTGTGATGATCAGAGCCAGGATCACCATGTAGCTCGGCCTCTACGTGCATTTAACAGAAAACACACACATTCACAGATAAACATACACAAATGCACACAAAGATGCACATGCTCATTCACAGCGCGCGCACATACTGATATAAGCAACCCAATACTGTCACATACCGATTAGGATAAATGACAAACAAGCTATTAAGACAATGGTTGAACGCTATAGACATCTCACAAATATTCTGTCTAGAGCAATGTAAGAGAGAACCATATGGATATAGCTATATAAAACACTGCTCAAAAATAAAGTTTTGAGCAGTGTGGACCATTCGCAACCTTTTTGGCAGAAACTGGCAAAAAAAAAGGATTTAACTCCTGTTTTATTTAAACAACATACTTATTTGAGTAATAATGCCAACAATGCATATTACTATTCAGACAATCATATAAGACATCTTGTGTTTAAAACAGCAAAAAATGGTTTTGGGTTCATGGCCCCTTTAACAAGAGTCCCTGTGCTCTGAAGGTGTCCCCATCTGCATGCTCCATATAATCTGCCTTCCGGGACCTCAGACACTGTGTTGACCGTATACTGTGTCATGTGGTTGTGTCATGTTGTGTTTGCATGTTGTCTTGTTGTGGTTGCTTGAATTGTGTTGCATATTTTGTATTTTCTCTACATTCAATCGTTTTGCTCGTTTTGTTGTGTGGCTGTCGTTCAATGATGTGTTGAGTCACTTTGTGTTGCTTCGTGTTGTGTTGTGTTGCATTCTCTGTGGCACAGACTCTGATGTCAAATGGCTGCCGCACTGCTGTAGGCCTTGGCTGTCACGGCAGGTTTGTGTCTGGCTCAAACTGTGGCACAGCTGCACAGACCCTCTGTACAGAGGGAAATGTGTGTGTGCGTGCGTGTGTGTACGTCTGTTGAGGGTTTTGGGATAGAGTTTGCATGCCGATGCCTGCAGATGTCCTTTTGGTCATGGTTAAACAAGGGGGAAACAGGCTGCAGGAGTTTCTCCAGTCATGGCACCGTCATTAGCAGTGGAGAAATTTGCCATCAGAAAGATCGTCATCAGCATGGGCCTCATAGCTCATTCATTACAGCAGCTAGTCCTACTACAGCCCAACCACATGCGCTTCTTGTATTTCCTGTGTTGTCTGCCTAGTCCTCATTACCATAAACCTAGTGCATACTTTACATACCCGGGCACATAAGTAGACTTGTGAAGATAATCTTCACAAAAAAGGCTTTTGCTGGTCCTCGAGCAAACCTTTAGATATATTTCCAATAGCTACCATCTAAGGCCCTATCCCTCTCACGTGTATTTTATTATGCACTCCATAAGCTCTCCATAAGATCTCCATTACCTAATAATATCTTACCCGAGCGTCCTCGACGACGATGGCAGTCCCTCGCTCTCTAACGCTCTCTCTCTCTATCTCCTTATATCCATTCACCCTCTCCCCTCCACCCTGGTCTCTCTCTACCTCTCTTTCCCTCAGATGTGTGGTCAACATTTGCTCAGTGGTTCAGTACCATTTTACTGCTTCTGTGTGCTTCCTCCCTCCCTTCTTTCTGCCCATTTGTTGTCTCCCGGCCCTTTTTCAATCACTCCTAAAGGCGCTAAACATATGCTTACACAAACATAACACTGCGCTTAGCGGGGCACCGCTACACGCGCACACATACACATACATACGGTACGGCCACACACACGCATAAATTCTGCAGGCAAGTCGCATATTGAGACAGTGATGAGCAGGGTGGGGGCAGGTCAGATGACCAGTAGCTCATGTGCGTAATGGGCGTGTGCAAGGTTGACTGTTATTGTCTAAGCAATGACACCAGCACTATGTGAGCTCTATGGCTGTATGTATCATGGCAGGTGCTAAAAGCACGATAACAGCCAGCACAGCCTCTGTGATGGTTAAGAGGGGAGCACAGTAACAGCAGTAATTAATATCATAATATCAGTGTGATTAATGCGGGGTTGGTGTGTGTGTGCGTGTGTGTGTGTGTGTGTGTGTGTGTGTGTGTGTGTGTGTGTGTGTGTATGTGTGTGTGTGTGTGTGTGAGAGAGTGATGGGGAAGAATGTGTGTGTGTGTAAGATGGTAGGTGTTTGTGATAGAGGGGTGTTTATTAAACTGCATAGCGCTAACCACTAACTAACCAATAACCAACCAATGATCACCTAGCACTAACTACTAAATATTGTCCACTGTCACAATCTCTCACAAAAGATACTAACAGGTCAGCAGGAAAAGGAGCTGTGATAAGATCCAAATGCAGACGAGAACTCCTGTGGAAAGAAACAAAATGGATTTAATAAAGAAACCTAAAAAGTCACAGTTCCATGAACTGGCACATAAAATAAATATACATTTTATATATTTATTTTAAAAAGAAATGTTCCTGACAACAATATCGAACCAACAATGTAATAAAAGAAGTGAACAAGTATATATGGGGAGAGACTGATTAGGGAATGAGGTGCAGGAAGGAAAAATTGGCAAGGACACTCAGGTGAGGGGAATAAAGTGATTGCAGATGGGAGGGGTAGGATCAGTGTAGCGACGGGAAAGGTCTAAGGACATCTGGTGGACAGGTGGAGAACTAACTAAACAGAGAGTCTATGCCACTTACCACTACTAACCCCTAACAGTTTTATCCTCAGGGGTAGATGGACGGTGATGCAGGTTTTATAAATAAACTTATTTCTTCCACGCTCTTATGCCTTCTCCTATGGATGGCAGGGGTGCAGTGATCTGCAGGTGCTGCTGTTCGGACTGTGGGGCGGGTGTGTGAGTGAGGGAGAAAGGAGCAAAACGAGAACAAATTAGATCCCCGGAGACTGAACCTTCAGAAGCATGTGTAGTACACACACTTACACACACACAGGCACATGCACATCGCAATATAATGGCGATAAAAAATAACATAGCATGTGTAACTATTTGTATTATAAACCACCTTTTACGGATTTGTGAAAATGCAAAGAAATGCTGGCAGGGAACAGTTGTGTTGAATACAGTCTAACGGAAGCTATGATGTATATAGATCCACAAAGCAAAAGCGTAAACAACTACTTATACTCCTTAAAATAAAACAATACTTTAAGAGCCTATGCCTGCACAATGAGAGTCGAAAAAGGAAATGCTTCCATTGTTCTGCTAAATAAGCATCTCCACTTATTTTCTGTGCTCATGGCTCTCATGCTATCTGAGAAGGTAGATGGGTCTCAAAAATCAACATGCCTTCATGAGTACCCCATTAAAGAGGCATCATTCCAATGCCACTGTAATAAGTATGCCACTAAGTAGGCATTGGAATGACACACACACACACACACACACACACACACACGCGCACACACGCGCACACACGCACACACACACACACACACACACACACACACACACACACACACACACTCCCTCTCAGTGTAAATATATTATGGCATCTGTCTGGGATTCTGCTTCCCAGTGCAGTTGGAACACATTTTGTGAAGCAGAGACCACATTCTCCACTTTGTCCACAGACTCCATGGGAATATCAGCCCTGCTTGGTCACAAGGGGGAGGGCTATAGGGCTTGAGTTGCGGGTGAGGGTGATGCTTTAAAGTTGTTTAATGAGATTAGCTGCATTGTTTCAATGGTCTTGGATCTGGCCTGGCTGGTTTGATCCTGCGCAGCCTGATTGCTCACTGAGGCGGCGTCCCGAGCTGAACCCAAGCCAAATCGTTCTAGTTATCACGCTAGAACTAAAAATATTCTAAGCGAGTGATTTGCATATTCAAATTAGCCTTGCATCATGCAAATGTGGACCTCAGCAACAGATTTTTTTTGTTTTAGGCAAATAAAAGTAGGAGGAAAGTTATACAATAGCCATGACTTACTTTAGGTTAATACAGTTAAAACTACATTTTTGATATGTAGTTAGATTTAATGAGTAGATGGTTGCCTCTAAGCCTCCTTTTGCAAAAATTGTTTAGTCTGATCCTAAATTCACATCCATCTGCCAAAATAATACTCAATGCTTTTATAGAAAAACACATTTGAGTGCCACAATATTCGCAAACTTCTGAAAAATAGGTTCTTGTCTCCTGTTCCACTGCAGTTATGAGCCCTCAACATAACCATTTATCTCTTACACTTTCTCTTTCTCGCATTAGACAGGTAAAGAATAATCCCTCTATCATATCCTCCCTCTCTCGTTCTCCCTCTCCCTCATTTTGTCCTCCCTCTCTGGTCAGGTAGAGAAATAATCCCCATATCCATACCATTAGTCACACAGGATTAGTCCCCTGGCAGAGAGAAGAGGAGATGAAAGGTGAGAAGAGAGAGCGCGAGAGAGAGCGAGAGAGAGACAAAGACAGAGACCATGAACGAGACCGAGACAAGACAGTGTTTCCATCAAAATGTATCGCAAATTTGAACCAAATGTTCAGAAAATTGGCCAAAAAAATGCGATGTATGCCCGTTTCCATCCACTGTTATGTGATTATTAGGAAATGGTTCACTGATAAAAGCTATTGGTGGCAATAATTCTCCAGTCAAAAACTTCATATGACAGCTATGTGCTCCAGGGCAGGGCAGCCCTGTGTACATATGAGCAGAAGCTTGACTGACATTTAACCCACAGATTTCTGTAATCATCTTGTATTCACATGTATTCTCTATATCTGTTTTCATTGCACCAAGTCACATATTTAAAGATTTGTCAAATGAAAAATGTGCGTTAAACAAATAGATTGAATTGCACCTAGAGAGAGAGAGAGAGAGACAGAGAGAGAGAGAGAGAGAGAGAGAGAGAGAGAGAGAGAGAGAGAGAGAGATAAAGGGAGATAAAGATAGAGCGAGAGAGAGAGAGAGAGAGAGAGAGAGAGAGAGAGAGAGAGAGAGAGAGAGAGTGTGTAATGTTACTAGGTGTATACACATGTTTTGAATTCATAAGATAAGGTGTACATAGTATCTACTTGGATTTAAAACATTGCTTTCCATAAGTAGATGGTTGCTATTAAGCCTACCTATCAAGTTTTGGTTAGCCTGATGCTGAGTTCTCATTCATCGACCAAAACATTACACAATGCTGTTCATAAAAACTCTTAAACCTCAGAACAGAATGTTTGGGTCGCCTGTTCCAATAAAAAAAGACACATCCTCAAAATCCATGACTGCCCTTATGAGGTTAGCAGTGCCAGCGATAATCTGGTGGTTTGTTAGCTTGAGTGCTTTTCAGATCTGATATTGTTGGACGGTTGGAATGTCCTACAGTGAACCTGCTGATGAATTGCAGGGCTAGGGGTTAGTCGCTAATCAGTGAGAATAGAGATCTCTCCGCATAGTCTCACCACCCCGCAAACTCTTCTAGGAGCACATTTGAAAGTCGTGACTCATTTATCTGTGTGTAATCTAATTAAACACAGCCTGCAGCTGGGAAGAAAACAGCAATCTGCTATTATCTGACTTAACCACTTGCTCAGTAGTTTTTATATAATTTCCTGGATATTTTACATTACACAGTCCACTTTCAGCATTTTCTGTTTAAAGAGTTCATAAATTGTTTTTGTGACTGTTTTGTTGCATAATCCCTGTATTATGCAACAGTAGCTTGAACTCTCTCTCTTTCCTCATATTCAATAGTTCCTGGTAACACTTTACAATAAGGGTACATTAATTACCCATTTATTAACATTAGTTAATGTAGTAATAAATAATCTTTAACTAACAGTTTATAAACAGTTAACTCATGTCTAGGAATAATCTACTAATGATGTTGATGTTACCTAAGGAAATGCTGTTAATTTTAGATCTTAGGTTGTACATTATTTAATTTAGAGTTCAATAATGCTCACTGAGATACGCTAAACCTAACTCCATTAAATTATGCTAATGCTATATAATAATGCTTATTTATGAATTAAATAATGTTTACTAATGCTTTATTACATTACCCATATTGTAATGTGTTACAAAATGTCTCTGGATAAGGTCAATTTAGCAGGGGTATTTTGCTGTTACATAGAGTTATACATCCTGGTTTGTCAATGCTCTATGACAAATGTGTTCTTTAAGGTCCGTGAAAGGTTCCCTACCTCCAACTGAAATCAGTCTGTAGCTATAAGATCTTATTTCCTCTCCATCTTCACAGAATATTAATATCAAGGTTTCTTTCAATAGAACTTCATAATAGAAGATTATTGATGGGCATACAGATTATTATGTATGCCCATCAATTTTTGCCTAAATTTGTGAGATACATTATCATAATTCGTAAAGTTCCATGAATATTAGAACAATAAAAAACGGATGTACTATGATTGTTCGATAGATGGAGGTGCCTCAGTCAACTGTCCAATCGAATCCATGGAATAACGCACTAGAATGACGTGTGCCCCCCCTGTTGGTTCAATGAGATACTGCAGTTCAATTAAAGAGAGAAAACAGGCATACACATTGAAAGGCACACAGCTGCAATGAAACTACTGATTATAAATGGGTTCATTGCTTTCTGAAGCAAATAGGCAATTGCCCATTACTGCTCGCTGAAAGACATTTGCCTCATTTAACCGAATGACCCCACAACAAGCATTCGTCACTATTACAGAACATTATCACATAGCACACAAGCAATGCACTTGTGTTATGTACTGCCATTTGTGTTGCTTGGTCCGCATACTCAGTCAACGCATTGTTCCACATATATTCAGTTTCCATTAAATAACGGGAGTCATTCCAGCAATGCCAGAGAATCTGTGAACATTACCATGTGGTAATGTGTGCCAATTAGAAGACAGGAAGTGTTGACAGTACTTTGCCAAACAACCAGCGTCAGAGGAAATGTATTATTTATGTAAGAACCATATTAACTCCCTCCCAGGCTATTTGCAATTGCCTGGGAGTTTGTATGAATAGGAAATTGAGGCTTGGTGTAACAGATGTGGTAAGAGGTTGTTAGTACAAGACAGCACAAAGGAGGGAATAACAAGGAACAGACATACAGTTGTTTATGAAAACACTAGTGTAAAATATCCAGCTGTTATGAATATATAGACAGGGGTGCACATAACTGGTACGCAAGTACGCACGAGCGCCCATAATCAGGGGTGCGTAACGTCACTTGTGTCACTACAACACTTTTGCGTAACTAACGGAAGAACGAAAAAAAATTAAAAAACAAAATACATTGAGCAGATACTTTGGTGTTCCCCCCCTGCATAGAAAAGGCAAACGGAGCCGGAGCAGAAGAAACTAGTTTTTTTCGAAAAGTGGCGCCAATGCAAGATGTGCCGTGGCTCGAAACAAATGATAAGCGCACTGACATGTGCGCTAATGTGCGCTGTGCACCGCAGACACACTGGAGAACTGCGCAAAATCACCTGATTGCAACGCTCCTTTACTGTGAGATATTCAAACGCTCCGTGGTCAAGCTGCTGCAGTTTTATAAAAAAAAAAAAAAGGTTGCGCAAAAAACACTGCTGTGCTTAAGAAGTTGTGTATTGAAAATGGAATCTCCTTTGTGAAACTAGATACGTTTCATAAGATCAGATGTTACATGTGGGGCCGCGTACCATTACCATCCCCGGTACTCACCTGAGTAACTCACAAAAAAAGTTATGTGCAACCCTGTATATAGACAATGTTGTCTGTTGCAAGGTGCAGAATTCGCCGGTTGCTTCCATGTGGATGCTATCAATCTGGCCCTCCACCAAATTCTCCCAGCCTCTACTCCACCTGGACTCAGGCAGCCAACACATGAAGGATAGCTCTGCACTCAATGACCCCGTCAGACACAAAGCTGCTCCAGCGGCCTAACCCATCTGGCTGTGTCCACACCTGCCAGAGCGAGATGGAGAGAGAGAGAGAGAGAGAGAGAGAGAGAGAGAGAGAGAGAGAGAGAGAGAGAGAGAGAGAGAGAGAGAGAGAGAGAACAGCACAGGTGCCTCCGCAGCTGTGTGTTACTCCCACACCCGACACCTCCACTCCTCACCCCCAGTTTTACTCTCCACTAATTGACTTACCAATTTCTGAAAGAAAGCTGCCATTAAATACCTGTCATGCCGAGAGCATGGAAGTGGATGGTGGGTCACTACTCTGATAATGATGAGAGTTCTCATCATCATCCACAATTGCCCAGAATAAATATTTAGCAATTTTAAGCAAAATGTACTGCCAGTGCAACTTTGATATTTATATAATGTAAGAATGATAAATTGAAAAAATCTTCAAACAAACAATATCAACATTATGGACAGAGGGCTGGAATCTACAAACACCACTTCTATGTGTGTGTGTGCGTGTGTGTGTGTGCGCGTGTGTATGTGTGTGTTTATGTGTGGTGGTGTGAGTTTGCGTGTGTGCATGTGTCTGTGTGTGTGTGTGTGTGTGTGTGTGTGTGTGTGTGTGTGTGTGTGTATGTGTGTGTGTGTGTTTGTGTGTGTGTATCGGTGGTACATCACTGGTTGGTTCACCCACTGACAAACGTTTACTTTAGAATACATAAATGGATGCTTTGCCGTGTGGATATATATATTTCAATGTCGCTTGTTAATGGTGAGGCTTAATAGTGAAATTAGCATGATAATGGATTTTTATCACTGGATAAAGTGCCATGCCCCTACGAGGATTTTGTGGATCATTCGTTAGTGCATGAGAATGCTTTGCTTGTGTTGAAGGGAGATCAGAGACATGTAGAACCCTTGACAGTGATTAATGGTTTGAAAATAAATGATAGATGTGGGGTTAATGAAGGCCCACGGTGCTTGTTCCTTCAGATTGGGTCGTACTGATTAAAACACTCCTGGTGTCCTGTTTTCACACAATAGGCTATACGTAGATTTCATAGCATACTCTTGTTGCTTTGTGCTATTGTTCTTTATCTATATGCTAGAATTAGTTTTTTTTTGTTTTACCTAACATACGTTTCCCTTTTTTCTGTTACAATTTTGTGATTTTCTGAGCGGCCACTAGATGGCACTCTGAGGCCATGATAAAGGGCATAGATGTTATGAAAATGGAAAGGTCAGTGTTGCCTTTTGCCAGCATTGTATGCAGTCTAAGGTCATAATTTGCAAGCAGGTAAGATCTGATGTAACATTTATTTCGTAATCAGTCGTAATCATCTGCTGTACCAGGTTTGGTTGACAAAGGCAATCAGTATCAAAGTTGATATTCCGACCCCGACGGAAAACGTAATTCTTTAATCTTCATGGATGGAGAACTTTACAGAGAGCCATCGTATTTCTTTGCCACGCTTTTGACAGACAGAAAACAGAGAGCTCTATCAGAATCCTGTTTAGCAAGCATACTAAGCAGAACAAAACTGAAAATGTGATGTCACAATGTGAGTGATGTTTACGTGGGTGAAACCAAATGTCAAAGCAGACAGGGAGCATCTTGAGCAGATCTATATTTCTATTAGGCTGCAGATACAATCAGATTGGCAAGCATGTTTGTGCATATTTCAATGTGATGCAACACCTTTATCCTCATTGACCAATGTCGGTGGATGATAGTGATGCCCCCATGGGAATATATGCACACCTGACAAATGCACAACAGACAAGCACACACACACACACACACACACACACACACACACACACACACACACACACACACACACACACACACACACACACACACACACACACACAGGTTCCCCTGCGACTCCCTACCATGTCACCATGTCATAGCACATGTCTTGATTGGACCTGTCAATGTTGAAAAGATGTTTACAGGCTTCGGCCCAGAAGCTCTTCAATGTCCTCTAATTCTGTCTGAGCCGTGGGTCTGCCTTTATTGATCCATGAGCACCAGTCTGGGGTGGAGGCTGCTCACACCTGGTTCCTTCCCCGTAGGGACCTCCAGACATTGGTCAGGTCTGTCCTCGGCGGTATTGACCAGCCTTCTGCTCACTGAAATACAAGCAGAGAGAGGGACGATTGTGTTGCCCTGCACCACCAGAGGCCAACTTCTCTGTGATCCGAGTGAGCAAACACATGAAGGTAGCAAACCGCAAGAGGACTCTTAAGTACACAGGAATACAGGTAGCATCTCATACAGAACATGAGAAAGAGAGAGAGTTAGAGAGAGAGAGAGAGAGAGAGAGAGAGAGAGAGAGAGAGAGAGAGAGAGAGAGAGAGAGAGAGAGAGAGAGAGAGAGGGAGAATGTGCTCAGCTTGTCCCAGAAAACATATGAGCCTTGCTAACAAATTTCGCTCACTACTGTAGGGGTTTATGTTCTATGCATGTCTGCATGTGCAAAGTGTGGCCTTACGCTCGACTGTGAATAAGTAAAATGCATATAATTTGAGTAGGTGGGTATGTATTTTGAGTGATATGAGAAACATTCTGTGGACCAGTGTATTGGACACACTGTAATCATCAACCTACCTCATTATCATACACAAACTGCCTCTATCTGCATCTATTTAGCAGCAAAATGTGTCATTGTCAATGACAATAGGGCACAAAACAAAAAACACAATTACATAGAAACTAAGAAGGTGAAATGATTTATCAAACCTTACGGGACACCACAAGCACATCTCCCATGATTCATTTTCACAGCGCTTTGCAAAAATGTTGTTGTTTGGATGCACTCACCGTCCCCACCTCGGCACTTAGGCTATGACAAATGCGAGTGTCATCTTTGACTAGGAGGCAAAGCACAGAAAAAGGCCGGCCGCTTAATGCATGCTGGACGGAGAATTCCAGCACACTGCCTGTGATGAATAGATACCGCATCTCCTTTCGAGGGAAACCATTTTGTGCAAGTCGCTCTTTGTGAAGTCACTTTGAATTTGCGTGTCCTTTGCATCGGTCAGCACAACTCTGCAAAGTTTTTCCCTGTTTTCCTTGTCCTCTCCTATCATCGGTGATCTCTCCCCAGATTATTGTCTTCCAATCCTGATTTAAATCAGTTCAAACTACTTAAAAGGGAGAATCCATTTTGCTATTACAACCATTATCCATCACAACAGTTTGCAGAAAATAAATTGCCTCATTGGCTGCATAGGATATAACAAAATATAATGTTGTTCATATCAACATTACAGAGGGACTGGGGAGGGAAAGGACAAGGGACAGAGGTTGAGGTGGTGGTTGGGGGGTTGGGGGCCTTGTTGTGGCCTAAATGGGCAAGCGTTAAGGGCCTGCTGGACACCTATAACACAGCTGTGACTACAAACCTCCCAGTCGCAATCCATCTCGTTCCCATCCCCATCACAGACCAGTTGGACCTCCGTGGACACCTCCCCTCCCCGCCTCCCCTGCCCGCCAAGCCCCCCCCAGCTCCCCACAACCACTCTGTGGCCGCATGTCCGTCAGATGGCCCCACGCTCTCCGCCGGACAACAACAACAACAACAACAACAACAACATCAGGCTGCAGGAGCACAAAAGCCATCAGCAGGGGTTTGTGGGGAAATTCATCATGGCGATCGATAATGGCCAGCGCTGCCATGGGCACCGGCGTGGAGGTGGAGGAGAAGACATTTTAGCGGGGAGGTGTGTCGGGGTGGGGAGGGGGTGATCTATCTATATTTAGGTAGAGGGAGCACGGCTCGGCAACGGGATCAATATGTTACCGGCAGCTAATATTTCAGCGGTGGCCCAGCGGGGACAGGAGGGCCTCAAGGTGTGGCGGTAACAGGGGGGGAAGGAAAAGATGGGATGATGACATGGCCTTGGAGTGGCTCTAGAGGGGAGGAAGGGGGTGCAACTAGGATTTGGAGCAGGTGGGTGTGCTGGAGGGTGGGGTGGGGTCAGGTGTGACACAGGAGTCGCCGGTGTGGCCACAGCATGACAGCTTGTCGATTCAGTGAATTCATAATGAATTCTCTTTTATTCCTTCTCTCCTCTCCAACCTCTCCTCCCTTGCCCATCGCTTGCCTGACCTCGATTCCCCCCCCCCCCAGAAACTGTCCTCTTTCCCCTCCCTTCCCGTCTCTTGCTTTCAACTACCTCATCCCCCACCCCCCATTTCGCTGTATTGCTGAACCACTTTCCCCCCCCCCCCCAGCAACCCCAAGGTGTTTCTTCCCTGTCAGCAGGTGTATGTGCTTTCACCTCCTGAACAAACGTCAGTAAATGAAATAGCACCCCCCACCACCCCCACTCCCCAATCGCCTGCACCCGCTGTCACCCGCGCCGCGGCGATGTTAGGCTCGCTAACATCCCTAATGCACCCTCACACACACCCAGCACCCACACAACCTGCATCTCATGAATAATACTACTGTGTCAGAGGCTGAGGTGTCATCAGCTGACAAATAGTGACCACTGCAGATGGTGCTTTCAAACATTGTCCGTGTGGGACAAAAACAACAAACAACAACAAACAGAAACAACATTTCGACAACTATGCTTGTTAGAAAAAGGGTTAGAGATAAGAGTGTAAAACAGTAAGGGTAGCAGGACCTCTTATTAAGCCATGATGGACACTTTTTATACGGATTTCAAGCAATGTGGCTCTTCTGTAGTTATACACACACTAATATATGCACACATGACCCACAAATGACCCCCCCCCCCCACACACACACACACACACAGAAACACACACACACAAAAAAACACATGCACACTGTAGATAAAGTGTCTGAAAACTTTGGTTGAACCCTGAACGCCTCCGCACCTGCACTAATAAGCCTGCCCTGTGTGCTGAGGTTCACACTGGCTGTCATTCGACACGTTACACCTTCCCTAAGCAGAGGCAAGGCTTTTCTTTATTACAACCCACCGTACTGCTGCTTGCCTACCACCACCAGCAACCACCACCCTTCCACCTCCACCACCTCTTTGCCTCTCCCCTTCGTCTTGGGGCATAATCCTCCCTACTTTGCCCTTCGCTTTTCAAAGACAGCCCGCGGGGTAGAGTGACCTTTGCTGACAGAGAACAAGTTCTCTCTCTCTCGCTTGCTCTCTCGCTCTCTTTCATCTGTGCAGGATGGCACTCGGAGCGGGGGTCAAGATCAATGGGGCTCCGTGTGAATCTACATAGACTCAAGGGGTGAATCTCTGTGACCCCACAAAGAGCTAAATGAACAACACTCCCAGTCACAACCTGACAGCTTTTTAAATTGGACTTTAACGCGGAGGAGTTTCTGCCGCACCATGGAATTAACTTTGAAACGGGGTTATTCTGTGAAGCATATATGGTCGATATGAGGGCAGCAGACTAGTTGAAAGACTCTGTGAGCGCATTGTTCTTTGCCCTTAATCTAGGAGGTGCGTGATACCTAGTGAGGCGTAGGGTTCACTGGGAGCACAGGGGTCATGAACACAGGTGCAGAGCTGGGATGAGAATGTAGAGATATGCAGGGGAAGCCAGCACGGAGATCTAAAAATGGTGGATAGAGATGAGCTTTGAAATAATAAGTAACTGTTGTTTCTTTTTGAAATGGATAACTCATTGATTACCTCTGACCGGCTATACTTCAGGACTGGAGTCAGGGCAGCTTTATCACATCCCAGCTCCTACAAACCAATTTCATTGGTTTCATCAGATTCCATCATTTACATAATCCAGTATAACACAGACAGTTTGAATTAAGTCAAGCCTTGCCGAAGGTGACCATAGTCACACACAAACACGTTTCCTGTTTGCATCGCGACACAAGGAGAAAGCAACCGTGGGGCTCTCTGCTCTTGGTTAAGAAACAGCCTCAGTACCAACAGAAAAGAGAGAGAGAGAGAGACTGAGAGCAAGAGATAGATTATTAACTGAACGACCAGCTCTCCTCCCATTTCTATTAGAGATCAAGGACAGCGGTGCGAGCCAGAACACACAGCTGCGGCCCACGACCACGGCTGTCCCTCAGAGACACACCTCCAGAAGATGGATGACGGGGCGGCGGGGCTTCAAACCGGCTATAGTCTGGCCCAGACCTCATCATTGTGGTCTGGGCAGAGTGAAGAGGTTGTTGGCCCCCAACCCTTCCCTAATAGGAACCGCTGCAGAGGGCTGACAGTAGTCCATAAATAACCTGGCGAGTCTCTGGTGCTCACCTGCCCATGTCACCTCCCCACCTTCCCATCTCCAGTCCAGACGTCACCTCCTTTCCACATCACGTCCACACTCCATAGGCTGGACCAGGGAGGGCAAGGGAAAGTGATCCTGATGATGCAAAGTGTGTGTGTGTGTGTGTGTGTGTGTGTGTGTGTGTGTGTGTGTGTGTGTGTGTGTGTGTGTGGGGTGTGTGTGTGTGTGTGTGTGTATTCTACTGTTATCAGTCACAAAGTAGATTACTTTTTATTATTACTAGTTAAGAAGACATTTTTTTCGTCAATCCAAAATATTGTAAAATGTTGTTTCAATGTTATGTAGTATATTATTTAAAACTAATATGCCTAAATAGTGTATAAAGGATACTACCATGTCTACCTACATATTCTGTGATAACTGTGATCATTATTGCATGCGCCCATATCTGATTTCATATCGTATACCACCAGGCAAGGTTGTGGAGTTCAGTAATAACAGCCTTAGGGAAAAAGCTTGTCTATGTCTATGTTGGAGGTTATACTTAACCAATGCTGTACTCCTAAATAATTTTAAAAAGTGGGTTAGTGTTAAACATAATTTAAGGCAACATTTGTCATCATAAACGATGAGGGGCATTTAAAATATCTGTTGTGTGCATTTGATATTCAATGTGGAATAAAGGGTTAATAACACATTATTACGATTATAACGATACTATTGTAAACATATCAAAAATATGATATATTTTCTTACCAACGAGGTTAAATGCAAATGTATGAAAACATATTTATGTGTGCAAATAGTTAGGGTTAGGGTTCGTTGTGTGGCGTTCTCTTCTCACGACCGAGCGACTGGAACGGGATGCTTCAAATTAGCGTTATTGGCGAGGGAGAGGGCGGGACTTCTGATAAAGGGTTATCTGTTTCACGTTTTGGATATTAAATAAATCCATATTAATCCTCCTCGTCCTTGATGTTGTATTATTATCATGGTCGGTCTTATTCTTCTCGACCCAGGAACTATTAACTGGCATACACAGCTGGTAAGTATAATAACGGAAATTGCGTTTGCGGCAAACCGGATAACACTATCCCGGAGAATATCCGCTCTCAGCCCAAGAAAAGCTCATCCAGGTCATGTGGTCACTCTACGTCACAGGACGCGGAAGTAATACTCCAAAAATGGCAGCGTCCTTGACAGGCATGTTATCACTGCACTGAAGTTATAAACATGCTGTTAAGGTACATTTCAATATCGAAGACATTTTGTATCAGCTGACAAGACGGAACATAACATACCATGGAAAAACAAGCGTTTATTGCGTCCTTAACGGTAATGTCACGATGTATACAAATTCTGACAATCAGTCACTAACTTAACTGCTTAAACATGATCTATTGTATCTTTAATTCATTTTCAACGTTAAAAATTGACCAAGCCTGTGTATTTGTTTGTAATATACCTGTGAATATATAACGGTTTGTAACTATGTTAACTATGTTGGGCTGCAAACCATGTTATGATGTTTTAACCTATAATAGTAAATTCCATTAAATATAAACAGCAATTCCATTAGTGTGCTCTCATATTGCAGTTGTTATTATTCAAGGCTAATTATCCTTAAATACTAAATGTTTGTAAGAAAGGGAGAAGAGAATGGTCCCTTACGACAGTCTAATACATATTGTAGGTCTTGTTATGAATCTGCAGAGAAGGTAAACTACTTTGTGACAAATCAAATGGATCAGCATATGATTCAGTACAACATAATATTATTACAGTCAGATTACTGAGACTTGCATTAACATTCTGCGCCACTTGACACTGAATAACACAGCCCTGCCGGCAAAGAACGTTTTTTGTTCATGCTTTAGTGCCTAATATAATCAAAGTCCAAACAGATGAATCCTCTCTGTTTAACCAAGCTTAGTATGAGAACACAGGGCTCCATTGTTGAATGCTTGGATGAGCAGATTTAAATGAGGGTCTAGTTGTGCAAATAACCCAAAAATGCTTTATCTTGTGTTTAGCCATATTCGATTTTGCCACACAGTAGACCCTATTCACAGAGGCTCAGTTCTAGTGTAAACACGTGTCTCTACCAACACTTACCATGGGTCTGCTCTTTTTATCTAAACTAGTGATGACCGTTTCCCCTGGTACATAGAAGTAGCAGATGCATAATTAGTGTTATGAGCAATCTTTTTTCTCCTTCTCTATGAAAAGGGTCTATTGAGTTAAACTGCAGGTAATGGACATAAATGGGGTCTCTGTTTAAACTAATTTAGCATATTTATTTATTTTGAGATTTGATGAATACTTAATCATCTTGGAACCTATTAAACGTGTTAAGTGTGTGGATTGCAACAGACACAATTTAATTGAAGCCCAAACAGGGTCTCCGCATGAACTCTGAACTTGAAGTACACATCAGGGATGTTAATTATTAACTGATTACATGCTGTTAAGAATTTAACAGATTCAACATGTATTAACTGACAATGTAGGGTTTATGTACCTTTTCTTACAAATACATTGGGTTTAGTCTGTCTTGTTAGTCTAGCAATGGCGGTAGTTGCGCCCCATTTGAGATTGTTTAGTTTGGGATACCATTTGTTGAATAAGAACAAGAACAGCTGTTTCCAGTGAAAGCGTTATTGTTTTATAATTCTGTTTATTTGTTTAAATTGTGTGTGCTTCATGAATTAATGTTTCAAATAACTCATTGCGTGGGAATTGTTTAAATAAAACGTAAGTTGAGACATGCGTTTTGTATATTCTTAATTATTGATGATTAATCAAGCAATGGTCGTTAACGTGTTCGGAAAGGGAAACACATTAACATTTGCAACCCAAATGTTAATAAAACCAACCACCCATTATTTCCCTCACAGTAACAGAGCTTATCCCTCCTCTGTGTCCCAGGCGGGGGGCTGTGCAGGGATGTGTGTGGATCTGGCCCTCTTCCCCCTGGACACCATGAAGACCAGGCTGCAGAGCCAGCAGGGCTTCTACAAGGCGGGGGGCTTCAGAGGGATCTATGCTGGGGTCCCATCTGCTGCCATTGGCTCCTTCCCCAACGGTACTACACTAGTTATGTCAACAGGGATTTTCAACTTTTAAAAACATTTGGATGAACTGGGCAAGTAGCTGAGAGTTCAGATGCTGTTTTCAGAGTATTCAGGCCTGATAGAGTTCAGGCGTGGTGCCTGAATTCAGGCTTGAGCTCGGCCATGTATGTTGTCAAGAAAAGTGAAAATAGGTGAGCGGTGCCTTTTAAAATGTCTAGTCAACACGTCAACCTACCTGACCTTTTGATTGACATGTCTGCCACCAACTAGGCGTAGTCTATATAATGAAGTCTATACCTTTGGATGTTTGCACTGAGGATGGTCTGAATGGGACTGAAAACGTTTTGCACGCACTTTGGGTAGCACTTTACACTTTTATGCAATAAAAGCTAATTGTTGCATCGGCTACATGGTGTGCCAGTTCTGCTCCTTTTATTGTTGTCAAGAAAGGCAATTCTCTATGGTGTCTTCGAATGTATTTGATCATTTCAGGCACAGATAATTTCAATTCCTATCAGCCCTGGGTATTACTTGATGGCATTGCATATAACGGCACCTTTATAGTCCGAGGAGGAGATTCTGGGTTGGGTTACAAAGTTGAAAATCACCTTCAAAGTGATATATTAGTAGAAAAAATCGTAGGATTAAAACATAGTCTTGGATTTATGTCAATTGAGTAAAAAATTATGTTTTGATAGATGCATAACATTAACAGAAATATATAAATATATGTGGATATGGTACCACAATCCATTATTATATTGACTCATTGTTCAGTTTCTGCTGTTCATTTTTCCAATAAATTAAATTTAGTAGTAGCCAATATTCTTTCACCCTAATTAGACAGTGGTTCATTTTTTGAATTATATATTCTGCTAAACTTTTCTCTTAAATGACCATAATTAATACTTTTCTTCTCTGTGGCTTGCCTCTCTGTAATTGCCCTCATATGAACACAGACACACACACACACACACACACACACACACACACACACACACACACACACACACACACACACACACACACACACACACACACAGAGCTCTGCTCCAGCCTGTCAGTGGTGGTGAGGGGTATTAATGGCTGCATACTGGGCTGACTAATGGGCCTAAACGGACTGGGTTTCTGCTTGGTTTCAGCCGCTGCTTTCTTCGTCACCTACGACTGCACCAAGTCCCTGCTCGGCAGAGGCCAGGACGCGGCACGCATGGCACCTGTCAATCACATGTTGGCTGCCTCCCTGGGAGAAGTGGTAGGGGACCACCTTCTGGTGTCTACTTGCTTTGTTTACTCCAAGTCCTGCGTTGCAGAAGTCACTTCGCCAGGGTGACTGTGTGCATCATTGTGTGTCTTAATGATCTGTATCTGAATGCATTGGAAGGCGCTTTAGGACCAAGATGTCTGAATCGTAGCAGTAGCAAAGATTTTCAAAGGGAAGGAACATTCTCCATCTCAGAGATATACATGTCGGGGGCGGAGCTTGCAGATGAAACTGTGACTAGGGCTTGAGATAGACAAGCGGACTATAGCAAAGATCTAAAGCATTATTGTCAGTGGGAAATATTCAAATTGCAGAGATGTTTTGCTAATATTGTCTATCAAAAGTATTTGTGTTAATAGAGCCCAGGTCTTGGTATTTCCAAAGTGTATATAGCATTCTAGCGTAATTGTTTGCAAATTCCCCGAATTTAGGGGTGGGATCCACGAAGCGTCTGAGAATGTTCTGACATCTATTAACTAGTGTCAAAAGCAAGGCAAAGCTTTCCAGAATAGTTTAACTGGGAAGTACAATTACAGGCTGCAACTGAACTCTCCTATCACCACCAGTCCAAAGCCATAATGGTCACATCGTAGATGACCACAGGCATACCTTAAACCAACACTTTCAGCTACTGCCCTAAAGGGTAAAGGTACAGATTCCCCTGCCCAAAAAAACAACATTTATACAAACAAACAAACAAAGATGTTTGTCCCTGTTGCTATTAAGTATCTTAATAGGTAAGGACCATCTTTTGAAGCCAGCCTGCTACCCCACGGGCATAGATCATTTATATATATATTTATTGAACCCTTAGTCAGTCCTAACCATAGAGTTCCAGTTGCAACTTTATCTAATTTATATTTTATTGTGTTTTTATGTTATTATGTTTGAATATGCCCTGAATGGATGTGATGTGTTGTGGTTTTAATGTCCACTATTTGGGGGGGCAGACTTTGCACATGCAAACAAATACGAGTTCATACCTTTTTAATGCAAAAAGTAGACAATAAAGCAAATGCCCAGTGAGCTGGCTGCGATTGCAGGGAGAATGCTCCCCGTACTAGTCCGGAACAGCTGACACATTTTGCTATACTGTTTATAGTTTCATGCAGTATTTTCCCCTTACATCCCAATCTTTGGGACAATCTCAACCCTTGCTCTTTGTTTAACTGGTCAGGGCAGTGTGTGTGGGCAGGTGGGTGGCCACATGCGAGCAGGTGGGTTGGGCATCCTGGATCCTGGGTCATCAAAGGCGTTGGGTTGTGTTCACGGCTTGATTTCTGCATTCCATCCCTCCTTAGCTTGGTAAATAAAAGTTTGTCGCTGTCTGTTGAGTTCACATTCAAATTTATTTCAAATTGTATTTGTGGCTGTCTAGATCTGCCAAAATTGAGTTGGAAATAAATGAAAACATCTAAACAATTTGGAAGGCTGTAGTTGGACCCTGGGGCTACAGCCTTGTATACAACACACTGAGGGCATAAATAATTTACAAACTTGTCTCGTTCATCTGTATACCAGATGTTCCTTTATGAAATGCTGTTTGTCAGTTTATATAGCCTATTATATCTAGTTAGCACAGCACACCTAACACTCCCCCCAGTATTTAGTCGTGCTACAATAGTATACTAACTAATTCACCATCAAATTGCATTTTATCTGTTTATCGACAACGGTTGGGTGATAGAAATAGATGGATTGCAGTCCGTCCAAACACAGCTTACGGATACAGGATTTTGAAACGATTATTTTCTTTAGTGTCCAATTCATAAAGTATGTTGATGAACTTTGGTTCATCGACATACTTGCGTTTGTGTGTGCAATATTATATATCAAAAAGGAGTTTGCTGCTCTCTCCAGCTTTCGGCCCAGGACTCCACCAATATTTTTTCAGGGAAGTGAGGCTTGAAAACCTATGCTATAGCAATTTATTCAGCACGGCTCTCTCGTTGGCTCACAGCGAGCCCAGGAATCGCAGCCCTCCAGGGTCCACGGGCATTAACATTGGCATAAAAATGGAGGGTGTGATGGATGCATGGATGTGAGAATGCCCCCCACATCTCCAAACCACCCCAGCAGGCTACAAAATACCAGGTTTTTAGTATTCATGGGTTTTTGGATGGCTGTAATTTCCCAAGTGGGCATGTTTATGAAAGAGGATGTTTGTGTCTGGGTGGATCTTCTCAGACTTGGAGTGCGCTGGATCTTGTGTGTCTCGCGGTGGTGGGAACAACAGCGCACCGTGTCGCACATCAGCTCTAACTACAAATTGAATTAGGCTTGTGTTTCCTCTCCAGTGGCTTCATAATTAGTCATTTAGTTTTTTGTCATGACACTCCTGCAGCTGTAGCAGAAAAAAAAGACCCTTTCCAACCCGGGCCCCTTGTCGTGCTCCACAGCCGATGAGTTCAGGTGACGTCATGGGTTGAGAGGAAGGTTGAGGCTATCGTTCACCTTTCTTTACCCCGTCTCAGGGATTTAAGTCCATCAAAGGAAGAAATCTTATGAGTCCAGCCTAGGCAAGGGAGGTGTGGTTTTCCCGCTGCGTTCCGGCTAGGCCGTTACGTCTTATGCTTCTGGGTCTAAAGCCAGTAATCTTCAGGCTTAGCCATAAAAGGCCCTTCCTAAAGGCAGCCTCCGAGTTCCACACAAAGCATGGAGTCTCCGTAATGTGCTGCAATCAGGCTCACATATTGTTCTTCTCTTCTCGCTGTACACGACCCTGCCAGATTTCAGTGGTAGCCTATTCAAAAAGTTCTCAAGACATAACAGGCTTGATTTCTCAATTTAGATGCCTGATTCCCTTCATCGGCACAAAGGAACACATTGGGGGTTTTCGTATTTTGATTTCAGCTTTCTTGTTTCTGACATGTTTCGTCTATGACGTTTCGTCTAAGATCGCTAGTTTCCTTCCCCTGTTATTATTTATTCTCTCTCACTGCCTCTTGACTGGGAGCACATGAATTTAACTATTAATGGGAGTTGGCACAGACAATGTGTCATCTAGATGTCATCAAGCCGCCTTTCCTCTCCCCAGGAAAGTTTCTCTAATCATTTTTGCCAACTCTTTCCATTTTGCGACTTTCACCACACACCTCGAGGCCTAAGCCTTGACTCGTACCTACCGCCCCATCAGGTGTTGGTTCTTGTGAATACAAATGTAATATTAAGATAAAATCAGTATAGTTTTCATCAGTTTGATTCTGATAAGGCTGATGCTGATTGAAATGGATGATTTTCACTTGTAAAATGGTCCCAGATTAAATATTTTGTGCCTTACAAAGATTGTGTCCGTAAAAAGATTGTGGAATATATTAAAAGACTATTGGGATGGATGATATTCATAGGGGGCTTAGCATGGGAATACTTCATCTTCAATGTGTTATTGCTTGTCCATTACTCATAGTGCTTTTCTCATAATGGTGATAAGGCAATATAGGTGATGTTATTCAATACTTGCATAAATCCTCTCAGTGGAACTCATTGTGTGAGCAATGCTGAGTAGCAATATGTAAGTTGTGTTTTGCAGTTGTGAGTGGTGATAATTGATCCAACAATATCTGGACGAGAATTTAGAGTTTTGAATAATATGTCTTTCTGGATACAGTTTTTTTTTTTTATATTGTACATTTACATTTACATTCACATTCAGGGAATTTAGCAGACGCTTTATCCAAAGCGACTGACAATAAGTACATTTGTTTGAAGAAGGTGAAACAATATATCACTGTCTATACAGTATGGATGGTCATGGAACCAAGTGCCAAGCACTAACCATTGTTGTCAACCCATTCCCCGTATACAACAAAGATAGCTAGGATTAATTAGATGACATTGTACCATTGGTTAAGCGAAGGAAAGGAACACAAAGGCCATACGAGGCCACAATCAGCAGCACCAAGGAACCAGACAGAAGCAGACGGGACACAAGCGGAATTCCCTCAACAATCTTAAGTCCCAGTTTTCTATGTGCGGCGGGCGGGGGCACGCTCCCTTAAAGAATGTGTACGATGATGGCTTCTGTCAGGCTCTAGCAGGCGGTTATCTTGCCATTAGATCACATTCATCTTCATTCCCAGCCGCCCGACGTCTGCCCTGATAACCCATTTGTCAAGGCCTAGTGGCGGACGCCCCTATCGCCGCCCGCTGCCCCACCCTCCAGGCCCACTTGTCTGTGTGAGGATGCACTGAAAGATACGGCGGGACATGGGAAGATGCAGTGTACAGATTAAGCCGGGCGGTGGGCAGTATGTGTTGGGGTCGGCTAGGAAATCATTGAAGCTACTAGTGAGCGCTTGGCCGGTAGAACGGATCCATGCCTGGGCTCCCAGTAGCACTGGACTCTCTTAAGTACCTACTTTTGGATGGGGAGGTGTTCCATGTCCTTTCTCATCCTCGGCCGCCTTTCCTCTGCTCTATCTCTGTATAGATGAATGTTTTTTCGGCGTCGTCTGCACCATGTTTTTCCCCAGAAGTTTTGGGCACCTGGATTTTGTACTCGATCAAAGACTATTGAGTGGGGAGATATTTGTTTTTCCCATTAGCATTCAGTAAGAACCCATGGGGAGGACGCCCCCGGGGTTAATTCCAACTCTCACGCTGGTTTCATGTGTGTGACGTCTGTTTGGCATATAAGCAGGGCCCCCCAGATGTTCAAAGAATATTCGACTGCTATTAACCGGTGGGGATGCTAGGTTTTGTGGTAGGTATTCATAGCTAGCAGTTGGGGGTGGGGCATATCAAAGTATTTTTTCTGGGGTTGAATCTTTGCTCACTTCTGATTGGGTCTCTCTTGTCGTCTTGCGGCCAGCCTCAGGTGAAACATGTTCCTGACGTGTATACAATTAATAAAAGTATAACATTTCCATGTCAGGATCGAGAAATGTATTTCAGCGGTCGATTCTGCTTCAAACATTTCGCAGTGATTTATTCTTGGCAGCATCAGTGGGTCGGGGGAAACCATGCCAGGTGCACCGTTCATGCGAGGACCTCCACTGCTACACGTTTTATCTGATGTGTCTATTTGTTCAACTTGACCTTAAGCGACTATTTCAGAATAATAGTGTTGCACAGTCTGTTAAGTAATATTGTCCAACTAATTTGGACATTTTCCTCTCGGGCCGGGCCGCGCCCAGAGCCAGCTCGCTGTCACTGCGTGCGATGCCAGCGCCTCTCGATGCCAACGTGGATTAAACGAGCTGGTGCTTCAAACCTAATGCTTCACGCGTTAACCTTTTATGGTTTCCAATGGCGATCGTTCCTGCCTGTGTGTTGTTTTCACCTGCCCCCTCTCTGCTGGTTTCCACGTTAATACTCCCGCAGATTAACCACCTGCTGGTTCTCTGTGGCCCTGAGCCGGTCAGTAGGAATGACTGGAGGGATGAATGAGGAAGTAATGGCTCTGGTTTGGGATTGATTCACCGGCCATGCAGATAATGGGCCTCGGGTCTGTGTTCATTTCCAGGGTGGTTTCGGGGGGCCTTGATCGAGGACCGGCTATTCACCTTTTTTTTTTTGCAGATGAGTTGTGGTGTATAAAAAAAACTAAAGTAAAGTTTAGATCACAGTGTGTCAGACAGGTTTCACAACAAGCCAAGGAAAACACAGTCGATCGCAGCCAGCCAGACAGCCTTCTAATTAATGTTGTTCGGTGACTCCAAACAACTTGTAAATAAAGATGAATGGCGGCAGGGAATTCGGAAGACGCCAACAAGTTGCTAATGGGCTGACAAGCACGGCCGCAGGGGTAGCAGGTTGAGAATAAGGAGTGAGATGGGAGAAGTCTGCACAGAGGCCAATGCCATATTTTGCAGTCGTCCCCCTACCTTTTTTTAAGGACTTTTGTTCTCCCTTTACATGTTGTTGATGAAGAGACAAGATGTAACGCTCCTTGTAGATCCACTGGCAAGATGTTTGCACAGATGAAGAGACAGGGAGAGAGAAATCACAGCTAATCTTCCCCTAGTCCGGCGGCTCTATCAGCAGCTGGAGCACCCCTGATACCCTGCCAACGGCTCTGTCCCACCGTCCCTGCAAACGGCTCTCTAACAGCCCTGGGGACCAGGCGTGTAATCTCCCATCTATACTCAACAAGCGCTACAATTGCCGCCCCTTAGGCACAGAGATTACTCTCAAATAAACCATGTCCCTAATTCATTTGCTGTAATCTTGGGCTCATTTTGCGCTCTCCCCTCAGCAGTGTCGGGAGATAAAAGGTCCTTCCCGACCCAGTGCAGCTGCACCGGCCTCCGCCACCTCACCCATCCCCCAGTCCAATTAGATCCGTAATTACTTGTCACTGCCACTCTCGCGGTTTATTAAGCCTTATTCTGGTCCTTTGGAGAATTACATTTGGGAAAACATGATCATAAATGGTAACCCCGGCCAAAAAGAGAGCAAATTAGATCGCTGAAATGGATCCTGCCAGCTCGGTTAGCGTGAGCAGGGCCTGTAGGTTGAATGTCTGCCACTTGGTGGGGCTGTTGCACCACAGTAGATCTAAAGGACGGTCAATAACACCTTTAACACATGGCCAGCATTGAGATTTCCGTAAAGATAGTTTGCAAATATATTTTGCACATTTTGTTTAAAATTAAATTAATTTAAATTATGTGCAAGTTACATTGTTCAGTTTGTTCACCCTTTGCCCATATTAAAAAAGTAGGATTTACCGGTAAACTTTTTCTCAGAGGCACGTCACAGCATCATTAAGACACGCTTTTAATGACAACAGAAAGTTGTGCACAGATGGCAACAACCTCACTACATCTGAAGGGCATGGAATCCTTTGAGCTCATCCGGTCGTTTCCTGTACTTGCATTCATGGCGTTCTTCATACTGTTTTGGCATGCTCAAGCTTCCCCTCTTGCACTTGACTGACAGAGGAGACGGCAGGGAATGATGAATGGCTGAAAGGGGAACGCCATCTGACATTCTTCCCATGGACAAGAAGTCCCCACCTCCTCGCATCCCTCCGTCACCCTGCGGAGGAGAGGTCGACTCAGGCAAAGGCCAACTCCGTCTTTATTACCACGCGTCTGTCTGAGCCATCTTCTCCGCACGCACGACGGCGCATGCACGCAGCCAGCACGCACACGATACTGTGGGGAGGGGGTGCACCTGCAGACTGTCATCTGTGTGCCAATCTGTGAACCACCGTAGGGGTGGAGGGGGGATCGCAGCAGGCCAGGGCTGGAGAGGAGTGTGCCGATCCTGGGAGAGACCACTTGTCGCTAGGCGGTGTTTCCACTCTGTGGTGGGATCTATGGGTAAACAAGGCGCCAGGTGGGCAGCTGTGCCCGTCCACCTGCCTTCCTGCCCGCCTGAAGGGGTGATACGAGTGGCTCAGAGCATGAATATTCATGTCTATCTTGACGAGCTGCATGCGCGCCATGCTTTTATTTACACATGAAGCTCAAGAGGAAGTTCCACGCGGCTGTGAAAGCGGGATGGCTCGGGTTTTTGTCCTTCTACGTCTCACTGCTGTGTGTATTTGTGTGTGTAAGAGTGTGTGTGAGTGTGCACGTATGCACCGATGTCTGACGTTTTCATTAACTGTTCACCTGTTCCTCAGGTGCTTTGGCCCGAGTTCGGCCGTCAAACCGGGCTTGCTCCTTAATTGGCCGCGGTAACACATTAAATCAAACAGCCATTTGCTCATTAGCTCGCTGTAATTACCTTCCACGGGCCACAGTATGTCATGTTGTGGTGTTGGTTGCCTTTTGCTCGGTGGAAGGAAAACACAGGTTAGATTCGTGTAGAGCAGCAATAACACGAATATGATCTCAGTTGTTTATATTATCGGAGGGTTTTCTTCTCAAAGTGTTACTGTATTTCAGAGTTCTAGGATGGCGGGGAATGTGTTATTATCCCTGTGGCTGTATCCCCATGGTTCGCCACACACTGTGGCGCCATAGGCTACTACGAGTGTCTGAGAAGCTTTATTACCTCTCTCTGACGCAATCAACAGCATAACCGCTTCCCACATAGAGATCTGCCCCTCCACACACTGTAGCATTGGCCCTCTCGGCATCGGAGGGTCGGGGTAAAACGTTCACAAACTAGTTGGCGGACAGTGAGGAGAAATACAGTTTTGGGCACCACTTTGAACATGGGTGCTACTCTCCCCTCCTGTAGGTGGCTTGTCTGATCCGGGTGCCCACCGAGGTGGTGAAGCAGCGGACCCAGGCCTCCCCCTCCTCCACCACGTACCAGATGCTGCTGGCCACGCTCCGGGAAGAGGTAGAGTCCCATTGGGCTTCTCTCTCTCTTGCATTATAGTGCGTTCAGTAATGCTCAGTGGAGTTTACAGACCCACTTAGGCACATCATTCCTTTTTTTTTATGTGTGTTTTTTTTTTTTTTCCTATTCACAGGGTGTCAGAGGCTTGTATCGAGGGTACAGAAGCACGGTTCTCCGAGAGGTAGGATCCCTTCACACAGTCACACGTTGCATTCATTCATTCATTCACTCAATCACATACTTCCTTTTCTCCTTTGCTAATCTCTAGTGGACAATCTATCCGCTTGTATCCGTTCACCCTAATCCATATCCAATGTCTGTGTGGCCGGCTACAACCATCAACACACCTGCCAACCTGGCGACACAAACCAATGCAGGAGCTCAAGTTGGTGCCTCTGAAACGGTGGTAACCAGAGCACATTCAATATCACACACGAATAAAATAAGTGCTGGCCCCCTGCGACACCAACCAGTGGGTTTTTCCAACAGGCCGAAGAAATATTGAGGCTCTCCACTGTTCTGATTAGAAGCAATTTAATTTCTCCTGGGTTGTGTTGGGGTTGCACATATTGATGTATGGGTCTCTCTTTCTTCCCTCCACTTTCATCTCTTTCAATTATAAACGAACACCAGCTCCCCTCCTATTGCAAGTACAGCTGATTAATTAATGCAATTAGAGGTGTTATAAATGCAAAACAAAGCGTGGATAAATGAGCATTGAGCTGGTCTCCCTTGATGGGCGCTCAGTTCTTGGTAATGAAGCTGCCGCTCCAGGCCTGTGATTCATGGCGTTCCGTTTAATCGCACCTGCACTGCATGGTAATGCTGATGGATCCTGATTCTGGTCCGAAGGGCGAGCAAGGCACAGGCACCCCCAACCCTTAGCTCTCCGTCCTTAACCCCAACTCGCCGTCCTTACCGCCCCACCCTGACGCCGTCAATACAATAGTTACAATAGTTCCATAATACAATTGCAAAGAACAGTGTGTGTGTGTATGTGTGTGTGTGGCGTGTGCGTGTGTGTGGCGTGTGTGTGTGTGTGTGTGTGTTTGTGAAGGTGACAATGTTCTTTTCTTGGAAGGGAAGTGACGGTGTTTGTAACACGTTTGTGTGTGTGTGTGTGTGTGTGTGTGTGTGTGTGTGTGTGTGTGTGTGTGTGCGTTTGGGGGTGGGGGGGATGGGGTAATCTAGTTTCCTACCGCCGTGCTCGGCTGTACTTATTTTCTGCCTCACTAAATCGATGTTATTCACGCAAATTCCATCTGGACAGCCGGTGGGTGGTGGAAAAAAAGGGGGGGACAACAAGACACTGTGATTTCTCTGAGGGTTTGTGAATAAATGAATACATTTGGAGGCTGGGCCACCGTTTGCGTGCATACTAACTGCGTGAGATGAAATGCAAACGGCAAAGGCGGGGAATTTTAGGGGGCTGCGGCAGTGGCCCGCCGATCCTCTGCGGTGATTGGCTTTGACGTGTGTCAGGGCGGTAATTCATTTTCTTGCGGCTGCCCGGCATCGCCCGCCCATCTCCCCGTCTTTGGCTGGGCGACCCTGTCAAGATACGTTTGTTTATGTGCTGCGTGGTTCCCCCCCTCCCTCACCCCCCTCGACATACACACTCAGCGATCCCCCTAATTGTGATCCTTCGTCACGCTGTATATTCATTAGGTGGCCGTCAGAAGCCATCTCCGATAGGCGTGACATCACCCCAGCGGAGCATGGGAGAGGGTACTAAAGGGGGCGGGAGGAAATGCAGAGGCAGCGCATGTCAATGAAACCTGTACCGGATCTCGAACCTCATTGTCCTGCTGCTGTCAGGAGCCAAACCCCATCACATAGCTGCTGAACAGACATTATCACGGCCCCGTGGATGCTTTCACTGCTGAGCAACGGATATCAAAAGCCTTGTTTAGCCCTTTCGTCTTGGGCTGGGCAATTATTCTATATTATCGTTTCGTGTCTACGAATGGTATTGTATTGTTGAAATGAAGATGGCAACAGATTCCCTAACGTTACCGAATACCGTAACCGTTACTTCAAATTTCCATTTACTACAATGTGTTTTCTTTTCAATACTGCGATAAATTCCCTCATTTTCGTGATCTTTATTTGTTATATTGCCCAGCCCTACTTTAATCCTCAATGTTCTCCACAAGTTGCCTACGAAAGACCTACACAAGTAAGCCCCCTACAGGGGGAGCTGCCTTGGCTTGAGAGCACATTAAATTAATTACTTTATTTGGTTAAACTGGTGTGGGATGGACTCATCTGACTCCAAATTAAAAAAAGAAGACTTAGTATTGCTATTCTGCTAGCTCCGTTAAATAATCTTAAGCTTTAAATAATATAATGATGACTGGTACAATACTGATGCATATCAAGGAAATATTATCTTTCACTGGCTCTTCCTATAGTTTTCCTTCTCCTTGTTGTTATGTCGTGCCCCAAAGTGACCTCTGTTGCCCCCCAGTGTGACGGGATCTCACTTCTTCATCCTCTCAATATGAACAGTTCCATGACCGACCATTAGATGGCATCCGAGGCTTAGCTCTAGACATTAGACCCTGCTATATTTAAATGATCTAGCGCTCTCTCTCTCCCTCTCGCTCTCTCTCCCTCTTGCTCCCTTGCTCTCTCTCCGCTCACATCATACCAGGCTCTTTTTTTTTCATTTTTCATATTTATGAGCAGCAATCACCTCGGTGGAAATGAAAGCTTTTAGTTATTTATTTTTTGATGGAGTGTCTTATATTTTTGTGCG
>NC_136945.1:11709203-11789203 GCF_949987615.1 Pollachius pollachius | reverse complement strand
TTTCCCCCCCCCCCCCGGCGCCTTTTCATTTGCCTACCGGCCAACCAGGTGTGATGAACCTGCGTGTCTTGTCGGTTTGTCGGTCTGTAGTACCAGGCTGTGCTCCAACCAGCTGATGGTGGAGCCAGGCTACCCGATCCTGTTACCGTCCAAACCTACAACACAAGTGTTTTCTATCCTCAAAGCCTCCTTCCTCTCTCCCCCCCTCCCCCCTCCCTCCTCCCTCCTCCCAACCCCACGGGCTGCCATAGATCTCCTGCTGTCAGCAGCTAATTGGTTGACCCGCAGGGTGTCCTGTCTCACACCATACCGCCATTCATTGGCTAACATGCCCTCCGCCATTGATATCATCTGTCATTGGCTCTGACAGATACAGAGTGCTGTGTTTTCCAAATGAGTCAAATAAAAGTAATATGCTCGCTGAAGAGTGTGTGTGTGTGTGTGTGTGTGTGTGTGTGTCTGTGTGTAAATATATATATATATATATATATATAAGTTTCACTCTACAAGATGGCAGCAGTGGGTGGACTATATATAAGTTGTAGTGTTTCCACATTTCACTAATGCGCATGTAATTTAATGTTTCCTCTCACATGTTTTAAGTGCAAGCAGATGGCCTGTTTCTCCCATAGACATATTCACAAGTTTTGTATTCTCCCTGTGGCCGGTTAACCTTGGGACCGCATTTCTTTCTTATTTAGCTAGAAGCCTGTGTCTAGCTTCTTTACAGACCTAATGTTTATTAGCAACAGGTCACACCCCTGCATGCTTCATTTAACCGTTGGGATAGGGATACGTCTCAAGCACAGGTGTCCATCGATAGTGGTGTGTGTGTTTGTGTGTTGGTGTGTGTTTGTGTGTTGTGTGTGTGTGTGTGTGCATGTGTTTTTGCATTGTTTTCCTGGCTCATTGCCTCGCGCATCAATCTCCGAGCCGCAAGCTGCGCAACGCCGCAAACTAATGGGGAGTGTGTGTGCGTGCATACGTGGTAGTTGAGGAGTGGGATCACCAGGACAGCATAAATATTATTCAGGACATTATTCAAGGGTTCTCTCAGGTCGATTGGAATGGCCGTCTTGAATGTTGGTCAACGTATTCCAATACTGAACAGCCAAAGAGCCCTCTCCCTAACTCTGTTCCTTTCTACATTTTTTGGTTCAATCTCTCAATCTCACTCTCTTGTCACTCACTCACTCTGTCTACATCTGTTTCCCTTTCGCTCGCTCCCTCTACTCCATTGTTGAAATACACTTTTTAAAACCTTGTGTTTTTGGCTGGATGGATGCATGGGGCCGGAGTTTAGACCTTTAAGCGTCTCCCTGTTTGAATATAAACACGCACCCTCAGCCTTCAAATGCTGTCGGGGTGGAATTCTTCAGCAAGTGTATTCCCATTCGCTATAGGTCCGTGGAGATGATGACGATGGTGACGATGATGATGGTGTGGTAATAATGAGTGCTGGCTGGTTCCTTCAGGCTGCAGACTATTTGTCATAGCACTAATAGGTTGAGGCCTCAAAGGGCAGACCGTACTGAAGTCCCCGTGACTTTAGTGGGTTGGGATCTGTGTGTGTGTGTGTGTGTGTGTGTGTGTGTGTGCGTGTGTGCGTTGTTTGTGTGCGCTCGCTCTGCACAGGTGAATGTATAGTTGTTTTATGTCCATATACACTGTGTCCCATGTAAACCTCTGCTTGTCCAAACATAATGTTCCATAGCACTTTGTGTGTGTGTTTGGACCGAGAGTGTATGGGGGTCTGTTTTCTGTAAGCGGGAGAGCAGATCTTGGCTTCTTGCTCTACCACCACCTAGAGAGAAGTAATATAAGCCAGACTATCCCCCTCTCCCCCTCACCCCCACCCCTCTGGCTCTCTGGCTCTCTCACTCTATGTGTGTCACACAGTCTCCCCACCAGGCCTCTCCTATGAAGTGTGAGGCCAAACACAGAGCTCACACTGTTGGATTACGCTCGCTTTATCGATTGACTTTATTTATGTGTTTATTTATTCAAAAGGGCACTGAGCCCCACGTCCCATGGGTGCACTTATGTGCTGCACACACACCTGCTGTGTGTGTGTGTGTGTGTGTGTGTGTGTGTGTGTGTGTGTGTGTGTGTGTGTGTGTGTTTCCATATGTTAAGGTAGGGGCCGTGCTAGGAAGCGGGACCCTGGTTCGTTGTGACGCGCATTGTCACTACTTAAAGCGGTGTGACATTAGCTCATATGTGCGCACACGACACAGCCATGTTTAGAGGCACAACACAGAACCATTTTATGGGATTAACAACCTTGGCTTTCACACGGGGCCGAGTATCGGAAGCGATGAAGCCTTACTCTGGTGGGTCTTAAATGTATGTTTGTGCGATGAAATGTGGGCTGAGAAGAACAGTACGCACTACGCACACACGCAAACAGAAGTCTTTGTGTGTGTGTGAGAGACGGGAGAGAGTTTTGTTGTGCACACACCGTTAACTTTGTGCTCAAGCAGGTATGTGACAAATTGTATGTGGTTTGTTGAAAGAAATACCAAGGAGGCCCCACCGTCTTCTCCGGGGACGGGGCCATCACCTCGCTTCCGTGAGCAGTTGCGTACCTGGATGTGATTCCAGTGTGGAACATCACATCAGTTGCCAAAGAGGTTGCCTCCAACCAACAGTACCGCACCCATCAAACGGTGGTTAGGATTGATCCGTTGACACACAGGGGGCGGGGAAGCGCCACCTGTCCCACTCCCAGGAATGATTTACGACTCCGTCAAGCCTAAAACAAATTAAAAACTGATTTCTATCTCTGTCTGCGATGATTGTGTCACTGCTGACAGCTCCCTGACATATTTTATGTGACACGTAGCAGATGGAATGAGAGCACAAGTGAGGGCGAGAGAGAGAGAGAGAGAGAGAGAGAGAGCGAGAGGAAATATATGTGTACAGCTTAGGGCTAGTGGTTCCCGTGTTCAGGCCCAGTGCATTAGCAGGTCATAAATGTGGATTAAGACTAAAGGCTCTCCTCGCTAACTCCTATGGTTTTGCATGCTGTGTGTGTGTGTGTGTGTGACTGAATGTCTGACAGTGATCCCTCATGCTGAATGAGCCCCACTGATGGCTTCACCATCTGACTCCTATCCGTCTCCTACTCAACCTTCTCCTGCATTTTCTTTCGCTTTCTTTTTCTTCTACTTTATCCTGTCTTCCTTCACCTGCCATTCATTAAGATGGTACCGCCCTCTTGGAAAACTGATCCAAACCATGGCCGCTAAATCATTCATATGTACGTGAATGTAGGTGTTCATTGACATTTGGGGAATTGTATCTCAAAATAAAATCTTAAAGCTTGGAATATTTGTTGTGATCCTGGAAGCATGAATGATCCGACCAGAGAAATATCTGTGGCTGACTTATGCCTGAAACGCGATCAGTTATCTTGAGATTCGTATGAATTACAGTAGTGACCTTATTACTCCAGTAAATGGAGAAGATCTTGCTAAATACCTGGCAAAGGAAAGTCTTTCTGAACGTAGCCTCATACGACTGCCACACTGCTTTATAGACTATGAATACAAACTGAATAAATTGTGTTGATTAGTTTTGTCCTGTTCTATTTGGTCCTCTTCTGTACGTAATAACGCTGTCATTGCGTCATAACTCGTCCTTTCAATGCCTCGTGCTTTTTTTTTATGCGTTTTGTTTGCCCCCAAAAAAATAATATATATATTTGTTTTGGCCTTAATTATAAGTTTGTTATTAATATATATTATTTTTTTACACAAATAAAGTTGAAGGGTTGATAACGTTTAATTTGGGCTTTCATGCTATGCCTACGTCATAGCTGTGCGGTTATTGAAACGTACCTGCCAGCCAATCACAATCGAGTATTTACCCACGCCATATTTCAGGCGAGGTAGATGATGCCTTCATGTCAGGTCTTCATAACAAACAGACTTCACAAGCTGTTTCACAAGTGGCCTTGAAACAGTCCAAATGATATTGAGAACAACGGACACTGTGCCAGTAGGACCTCCTCTTCCTCTTCCTCCCCTCCCCGCCCCCTCCCGTCGGTCCTGATGCTCATTGGTATGCAGGGGCTGTGCTATGACCTATTAAAAGTCATTTGTCAAATTGCAGCCAACCGGTTTGTTCTGCGTCAGCCTCGACGTGAATATATTTTGACATGTGTTTTTTCTGCCCTGCGCGATGCGCCTGAGGACCTGTGACAGCACTGCTCCCCGCCGAATGCTAATGCATTTAGCGCTCAGACACACGCACACACACACACACACACACACATACACACACACACACACACACACACACACACACACACACACACACACACACACACACACACACACACACACACACACACACACACACACACACACACACTGTCAGCAGAATGACACAGCAGACACAGGCTCAGTGTTCTGATGATATAGTACCTGACAGTCATGCTAAGTGGAGCTGTCAATGTTGATCGCACGCAAACACGACAAAGTGAGTGTGTGTGTTTGGATACACATGCACCCGTGAAATGCGCAAAATCGATTTTACAGCACAAAAATGTATTCGAGAGTGCAAGCAAGTGCAATGCCTATTTAAAAGACGGAATACGTGTGTGTGTGTGTGTGTGTGTGTGTGTGTGTGTGTGTGTGTGTGTGTGTGTGTGTGTGTGTGTGTGTGTGTGTGTGTGTGTGTGTGTGTGTGTGTGTGTGTGTGTGTGTGTGTGTGTGTGTGTGCTGCCAGGCAGTAGGATCCGGTCCCCTGGGGCTCGGCTGGACAACACAGATGTTTGTGGGCTGGGAGGCAGATGATGCTCAGTCCTTCTGGAACACATTGCTGTTGACTTCCAGCCCCATCATATTTTCATTACAGTTGCAAGAGAGAGAGAGGGAGAGAGACGATAGCTCCTAGACAGAGGGTAGGAGAGCTTCGACCAGGCTATAAAAGGGTGCTTAAAACATCAGGAGAGTTTAGATTTGTGTATTTGCTAGGCCAGAACGAGTAGAAATGGCTTTTTAAATGAAGCTCTAAATAACAACAAGTAGAGAAAAGTCTAAGGATGCATGGGAAACATTCCAAACCATCATAAAGTCCCATAAAAACGCTTGGCCGCTTTACAAACCCACTGAAGCCACTCAATGCCTAATGTGTTAATGCACAGCACTTGTTGAGTTTATTCTTGCTGAACAATAATATGGAAGCATAGCATTAAGAGAGTGCCTGTGTTTGGTCATGCTGGGAGAATATTGCTCCTGGTAGCTCTTTAAAGAGGGGAACCCAACCACAAAATGCTTCCCTTCGGCGCTCTATCCCTCGTAATGCAACCTCTACACTGTAAACCAACCCAGTGGGCCGCTTGCTCTGGAACACATCACTTAGTCTGTTTCTCGCATTTCTCTCTTTCTGTTTCATTCCCCTTTCCAGCCCGTTAGTCAACCACTAACAGGCTGTGTTTTCGAAACCTCAACAATGCGTTAATGTGCTGGCTGCGCGTGCCTCCCTTTGCTGTGGTGCAGCGTCGGCTGGCCATGTGGTCGCAGTAACACGCGGCTGCTCAACCCCGGCGAGGCTGGAGGGAGCTGTCTTCAGCCCTCTGGCAACCAGAGGGAAACCCTCAGTCAAAACACCACCACTTTCCGCTCCGCCGCAGATGGTTTGCTCCACTCGTAAAATCCATATTTCTTTTCAATACGATGATGTATAATCAAGGGTTTCGGATTAGGAAAGTGTGGAAGGTGGACCACAGCAGCCCGAAATACTATAGACCGTGCAAATGCTGCATAAAAAGTATAAAGTGTCCAAATGTGTTCCTCGTATGTGCAATCAGTGCGATGGATTACTGGAAAACGATAAATGGCTTCATAAAGTTCATCAAAACCAAAAGTGGGACGAACTGGACATTTCTTTCTGGCTTCCTGGAACAGAGAACCAAGTTGTTTTCACACTGAGAACGTAGTGACGCTGTATTTTATTATTTTCTGTTGGGAACTAATGAATTATTAAATATTGCAAAAGAAATACTGAGTCAGTGAGAAAAAGATGGTGCTGAACAAAAAGTATTGGCTTCATCATCGTCCCTGAAAGGCGAATCATTGGAGCGTAATGGAGATATTGTGTAACTATCTAAACTGCTAATCCACCACACCTGATGAATTCCTACTATCACCCCTATCTGGTTTGCATTTGCATACACATGCCTGCGCTAGGCGTGTGCGGTGTGCGGTCTGTGTTCGCCGTCAGTGCTTCCATTAACGTTCATCAATATCATCTGACCACATGTAGCACTCAGGCATTCTGTTCCACACACACACACACACACACACACACACACAGGGGCCATGCCAGGGGTGTCAAACCGAAGTCATAAATCACCAGAGGATCATTCTTCCTAGAACTTCTGCAGAACTCATCTCTCTCTCTCTCTCTCTCTCTCTCTCTCTCTCTCTCTCTCTCTCTCTCTCTCTCTCTCTCTCTCTCTCTCTCTCTCTCTCTCTCTCTCTCTCTGTGTGTGTATCTCTGTCTCGCTCTTGCTCTGCCTCTCTTTTTTTCTTCTTTTTGCTCTCTCTTTTCCCTGCTCTGCTCTGGAAAAAGACTGAACTCATCATGGTGGTAATAAAAGACAGGTGTCCTTTATTCTTTTTTTGAATCTCACTTGCCCCCCCCTTCCCTCCCTCCAGTCGGAGAGCAGAGCTATGCTCCATTCCTTCCCCGTCCTACACCCCGCCTCTATCAGGCTGGATACCAGACCTGCACTAAACGGACTGTTGGCCTTTTCCTTCCATTAGTATTTAGGTTGGATTTAGCATTTTCTTTGCAACATCATCTCTGAGGGTTTGGGACTGCTCGCTTCCTGCCTGCGGTGCCTCTAGGCGGAGTCGTTGAACTAGTACAAATAAAGAACGTTTGCTGGTAAATGTTTTGCCATTCAATTCAAATTGAGTTCATGGATATAGTGGATGGAAAAATAGCAAAAGCAAGCAAAGCAAATTGAAGACATGACTTTGCACTCTGGTAACTACTCTGGTAACTTCTGAACTTCTGGTATCTGCTTTTATTTATGACATTTTCTAGACTCAGTTATCTAAAATAATTGAGAGATTAGTGGACTATGAAAATAATGGTAAGTTGCCGCCCTTTTCTAGGGTTAGAGGGTATCTGCAAAGCATACTACTACCTAAACCTTGATCGGTGTTCCCCGAGTCTCAAACCAAGCTGCCCCCCAGAAGAAAGACAAGGCGATCCAAACATAACAGCCTGGAAAGTTATGTCTTCAACTTGGGTGGTATGAGAACAAACTGAGAGAAAAAGTGTGCGTGCGTGAGTGCTTGTGCGCATGCGTGTGAACGTGTGTGTGTGTGTGTGTGTGTGTGTGTTCGAGCGATAAAACAAGGATTTCAAGGAGCAGAGAAAGCTGGTAGGATCTTGACCAGCTGAGTTGTGGACCTGACAGTGCCAGAAGGAAGGCTGTCCAGCGTTGTCGTAGTTTATTCATATCGATGTCCAGTGTATGAGGGCAGGCTAGGATCAGGTGAAGGGAATCGCTATTAATGTGCTGCTTCAACTGGACTGCGTCACACCCCTCACTCTAGTTGTTGTCAATTCAAAAGCCCCCCCCTTAACCCGTCGAAAAGCCCCTGCGACTCGGGGGTTAGCAAACGGCGCCTGTTGTTCAAAGGCTGACGACATGGCACACACCGTCGCCTTGTTTATTATTCTTGTTTCCCCCGCTCTCCTTACTCTGCCACGTGTGGTTTTCTACCACCCAAAATATGGCCGGATACTCCAGACTATCGCTTACTGTGGCTCTGCCTAGGAGTGTTTGGAGGGCGTGTGTGTGTGTGTGTGTGTGTTTGTGAGTCTGTCTGTATGTGTCATTGAAATGTGTTTTCCGTGTGTGTGTGTGTGTGTGTGTGCATGTGCATGTGTCTGTGTGGTCTCTGCATGGCATTTGACCACTTCCTTGGCAGCAGTGTCATTGATCTCCACTATATTTGGCTTCTTGTTACCAGTCAACTGAGCACTGGCCGGCCGCATCCCTGCAGTCTTTTTATAAGCGGTACTTTTCCACCTATTTTGCATTCATCTAATTTAAATACAGAAACATCTATTTTAAAAGGAAAATATATATTTTTTCTCTTATCAAAACAAATCTCAACAACTCAAGTTTCCCAATGATAATATAATCCAAGGCTAATTTAATTGAAGGTCAAGTATTTGGGCACATATTCTTTCAGATAGTATGCAACGCTCCATTAAAAAATAGCGGTGATCAAAGTTAACGCTTGAAATGTCTCCGTGAGAACACCCCATTAACATTGTGCCCTTTCTCCTTTTTATCTCTCTGCAGATCCCGTTCTCGCTGGTGCAGTTCCCTCTGTGGGAGCATTTGAAGGTGCGTATCAGATCTCTGAGCATGTCTGTTACCGACTGCTCCTCTGTCTTTCTGGCTGAACTGGCTTTCTCTTTTTTTACAACCTATCTATTTTATGTCCCGACCCGACGCTGTGCCTCTATCACTCTGCCCCCTCTCACCCGTGTGGTAATTGCCGGGCATTAATGGTCATTAGTCACCGTAATGTCTTGGTAGTAAACCTGTAGGGGTGGGCCTACAGCCTGACACTTTAACAGTCCTCTCCCTCGCATCCCTACTGCAACAACTGTGTATTAGTATTAGTATTATTAGGTGAGTGCTGCATGCAGCGCTCACCTATTGCTCTTCATAAGTTTTATTCTTTCTTTCTTTCTTTCTTTCTTTCTTTCTTTATTATTCTCTACAAACTTTGGGACCTATCTCCTTCCTCAATTTTACACCTAGAGACTCCATTCAAATTTTAGAATCGCACGCTTCTTTTCCGATTTTTAAAAATATTTTATACTTTTCAAGATATTCTACTTTTAAAATACTATCTTTTTTTATCATGGGAGTCCCATTGTACTTCAACTCCCATTGTACTTCAACTGTTTAAGACGTAACTAAATCAATTTTCAACCGTTTATCTTCGTTCAAATTAAAAAAAAAATCAACCTCACTTTGTACTACAGCACTCACCGCATTTTCTGCAGGAAATGCATTTTCTAGTTACCGGCCACTATCTCAATCTTTTTTTTTTTGGATTTCCTCAATGTGATAATGTTATTCCCCATGTCTACCACTCTCATTATCTCCTCTCTCTCTCTCTCTCTCTCTCTCTCTCTCTTCTCTCTCTCTCTCTCTCTCTCCTCCTCTCTCTCTCTCTCTCTCTCTCTCTCGTTTCTCTCATTTTCTTTAATTGGATGGCCCTGGAGGGCCACTAGTCTTTGGTTGTGTTGGGGTGTTTTTTCCTCCTTGGGGGCTGACGTCATGCCTCAAGGGCAGTGGAGGCGGGTCCCCGGACATTCCATCAATCTGAATCCCCCTTTCAGACCCGCTACACCCTGCAGAGGGACAATACGGAGCACAGCTGTGTGTGTGTGCGTGTGTGTGTGTGATGGAACGCACACAGAGTAGGCCCTCCCACTGTTCGGTCCACAGATTCGGATGCGGTCACCCACAAGCGCCTCTTTGTCCCAAAACGTAAAGACCCTCTCTCTTTCTCTGTAAGGCCATCTGGGCCCGGCCGTTATAGGAGAATTGAACGGTTTGAATGTTTAAGTTCTCCCTTCCCCTCCCACTCTCTCCTCTCCGTCATTCCTACTTTATCAACTCTTTATGTAATTCTTTCCTGTACTCCTACTTGCGTCACCTCAAACTGGCGATGCTTTTCATTCTCTCTCTCTCTCTCTCTCTCTCTCTCTCTCTCTCTCTCTCTCTCTCTCTCTCTCTCTCTCTCTCTCTCTCACTCTCTCTCTCTCTCTCTCTCTCTCTCTCTCTCTCTCCCCCCCCCCCCCCTCATGTTTGTTTGCCTCTGTCCTCCTCTATTTGTTCATTCATCTTGCTCCTCCTTAAACCCCCTAGTGCTTTCTGGTCGACTCCCTGGTGGTCCTGGAGTGCTGTCCTCAATAGCTAACGAGGCCTTTTACACCACCACATTCAGGCTACCCTGAACCAAAACAACACAATTCAAAACAACACAACAAGAGCAAACCAATGACCATGATGACTAGCCAGCCAATAGGAGCCTACTTTTTCATGTCTTCATACCAGGGGTCCGACCGTTTGGATTTTTATCAAATTTTGGATAGATATTAATCTTAGTGGATGTGTGAAAATAAGGATGGAGATGGCGAAGGCCTGGGTTCCACATGGAGCCGAGACAGCTGTGAGAAACTAGGCATTTGTGTGTGGACCTTTGTGTCTTTGAAAATAAAAATCTCAAGCCTGCTGTACACTGTAGATGTGTGCAGCAGAACACCTACTCCATAGACACACACACACACACACACACTCTCTCTCTCTCCTCTCTCTCTTCTCTCTCTCTCTCTCTCTCTCTCTCTCTCTCTCTCTCTCTCTCTCTCTATCTCTCTCTCTCTCTCTTTCACACACACACCAGAGCTACCTTTGCGTGTCTTGGGGACGTCGACCAGGTGTGTTACCCCGAAGCGTCACCAAATATGTCTAGGGTTCAAAGGTCAGATCCGTTTTCCTGTGTTTATCTCCTATTATTTATTCATGAAACGGTGAGGCAGAGTTAGGGAGAGGGGGAGGGAGGGAGGAGAGGAGGAGAGGAGGACGGAAGAGAGGGAGAAAATCCCAGAGCATGTCGGCCTTTGATGTGGAAAACAAAATCTGTTTTAATCTGCTGTCTAATGGAACACACATGAAGCATCCTGAGACCAAGACCCTGTCTTTCTGCCCTGATGCGTGTGTGTGAGAAAATATTTCTGTGTTCGTGTGTGGGAGAAAATAGAACATTTTCTCACACACACAAGTATTTTCTCACACATACAAGTATCAATAATTGTCTGTTTGTGTATGTGTGACAAAATACTTGTGTGTGTGTGTGTGTGTGTGTGTCGGAGAAAATACTTTGTTTATGATCGGGCTGTGTGTTTTGATTCCTGTGTATGCATATTGTGTTGTGTGTGTGAGTCGGCGAGCGACTGTGAGCAAAGATAATGTATGTCCAAGCAAAGGCATGGTCGTTCTTCCTGTGCTTGCAAATTGTGTGTGTGTGAGAAAGGCAGAGTGCAACAGGTTGAACGTGCATGGGGCACAGTCATAAGAAAACACAGATAATCACTCCATGATGTTCCTCAATTGCTTCCCCCCCGAAAGCAAACATGGCTCAGGATGCAAAGGCCAGGCCGAGTAGCTCATGTTCATTCATCGTTGTTTTGCATAGGGGGGCCGTGCGTGTATGGTCTTGTGTTTGTGAACTCAGAAACATCTCATTTGGTTATCACATGAAAAGTTTTTTTACTTTTTCGAGCACGTATATACAAATGTGAACGCATGAAGGAGGAATTAAATTTGAATAAATATCTGGACTAGACCATTTTCCTTGAAAGAAAAAGAAAAATCAAGTTTTATGCTAAATATAAAAGCTCTAATTGAAATGAAACAACTCCTCCACTGTAAACATGAGTGCTATTCCCAGCTTCTTGGCCTTGTTGCCACATCCACTGCCTCAGCGGACTACAAATGGTTTGGATTTGATATTATTGTCTTGCTGCCATTGGATGACGTCAAAGTCCCATGAAACCTTTGAAAAAAAAGCTGGCTCCTATCTTGCCTACACAGAGCCTTATTTGCACGATAAACATGGATAATGATGAAACCCATCGTAGATATATACTTTGTATTGCAGTGGAGATGGGGCGGGGGGGGGGCGGTTGGGGCTGGTTCCTTTGGGAAAACGAGGCAGCGTGACATCACCGGGGGAGCCAGATGGGGGAGAGCATGGGGTCACAAAAATAGCCTCGCAGCCCAGTTCCCAGACCCCTAGCCCCCCTGGCCGTGCAGCAAAATGTGCTTTTAATGTCTGGTATCACCAATAACCACGCTTCTCTCTCTCTCTCTCTCTCTCTCTCTCTCTCTCTCTCTCTCTCTCTCTCTCTCTCTCTCTCTCTCTCTCTCTCTCTCTCTCTCTCTCTCTCTCTCTCTCTCTCTCTCTCTCCTCCCACACAGACTCTCTGGTCAGAGAGGCAAGGTCACGCGCTCTACTCCTGGCAGGCTGCGGTGTGCGGAGCCCTTGCAGGTGCATGGGATTATATGCTTGTGTGTGTGTGGATGAGAAGGGAGGGGTGAGTGATACCGGGGTGGGTGGCTGGATGGACAGACGGGTGGGTGTGTAAACTGATGGTCAGCACTGCTACCGGGGGAAAATGTCAGCAGACGCCGTCACGCCACATTCCTGGGGAGGATTGGACCTTGGCTGGTGGTCGCTGGCAGGGCTGCTGCGCCCCGCCTCACCTGCACGCCAGACGGCAGGAAGGCAGCGAGCAGCAGAGCATCGCTCAGAGAGCAGGAAGAAAGAAATGTCAACATGCTGACCGTTAACCCTTAAAAAAAAAAACGAGAACACTCGAATCAACACAAAATCTAGAAATATCGTTTTAAAGGTTTTACAACGGAGAGTCGATGTAGGAATGTAAAGGTAAATTGGTCTAAGTGCGATAGAGACCGATTTAGCAAATAAATGCGAAATCCTCTTACTTAAATGTAACTCAGGCTTCCACTCGTACGCACGCTGCTTCTATTACTGCTCCAAGAGTAATATCAGTTGTTCAAAACTCTATTTCTCTCTGTCACAAAGCTTCATCTCGTTGCGCACTGTTCTTCTGCGGGGTTAACATGTTACCTTGTTAAATTGTGCTTAGTATTTCAAAACACTTGGACGGATACGTATTTAATTTGGTTCTCGGGCCACGGCAGCCTTTTCTGTCTGACAGTGTATCCTGGGGGAGAGATGGACGACCGCGGGAGGGCACTGAGAAAGGAGATGTAGGGGTGAGAAGGGGGATGCTCCTGGACTGGGATCCCTGCAGCTGCATCCACCCCCACCCCCCCCCGGTCACTGGGGCCTGACGGGGGTGGGGGAGAAAAGGAAACCAGACCAATAGAGGGTGAACGGAAATCCAAGAGAAGGATAGACTTGACTATGGAAACAAAAAACAAGTGAAGATTAGGGATCTGAGAGCGTAGGACTGCACGTTTTGGCTTACCACTGCGAGGCTCTGGCATTGATTTAGACAGACGAGGAAGAAGAGACACGAGAGCCATTTATTTACATGTCACGTACCGATGCCATTTTTGATATGCATATATGAAGTACACGTATATCATAAGCCCTGGTGGCGTCACCACCATACTGACAACTGTCACTATGTGAAGAGTTTATACCTGGAACCCATCATCCAATCACTCTCTAGTAGGTAAATCTTTGTTTATTAAGCCCCTTTTCGAACAACGTGTTCCAAAGGGCTGAACAGATGGCAGACCAACAGCAATAGCACACAAGGAGAAAAACATGTCAGCAGTACACCCACAAAAATAAAACATGCATCAAATACAGGTAATATAAAAACTACACCCAAACTCCAGAAACATGACGACAAATGAATCCTTATTGATTATCTTCTTTATTTTGCTCTCGTATTAAAGGCCTTGAGGAGAACCGATCAACAGTGTATTGACATGCAGGACGGATGGAACCGTACAGGAACCTTCATGCTAGCCAACCTGTGGCTCAGTGGGGCGTCCACATGGACAAGCCCTATCCTGGGGCTGGGGGGGGGCAGGAAACATGGCCAGAAGGAGGGAGGATGGACGGTGAAAAGGCTGGAGGACACGCAGCACTAAAAGAAAAAGGCCTGACAACTTAAATGCATTCGAAAGGGGCTTGGATTTTTATTATATGCGTGTGTCACAATATCTCAGGAATTTATAATCCCATGTCCTAAAGAATCCTAAAGGATGCAAGTCCCGCTAAATGTGTTGAAATGTGTGTTCATTCAAGGTCTATGTTGTCTCTATGAAATTAGTGTACTGATTTAAAAAGTTGGTCTGAAGTTAAGGATTATTCTCTGAACAAGAGCGTATCCTCCTATCCCTCAAATCGATCCATCACAAGAAGTTCATAACCAAACTAGATTTTGTACTCTAAATGGTAAGCAGCCCTGGTGCTGATAGGGCAGTTTTTTAGTTGTTCTTAAATCTTCCGGGACTCTGTGATGATTCATGAGATTTATATGGAGATGTCTGTCTTTAATGTCCATCCAAGATTATTGCACAACACCCTACGGCGCTTGTAGACCAAGTCGTTGTTTCACTGCTGAGTGTTAGGAAAGAACTTGCACGCCACACACACAAACGCACACAAACGCACAAACATCCCTCCTCCATTGACAGTCTAAAGACCCGTCGCTTTCATTAGGACATGATATCGCGTAAGCTTGTGAAATCGGTCTCCATCGCCAGCCAGAATACACTTCCACACAATAACAAGGTCTTGATGCTTCAACAACGCTTGTGTACAATTGTCTTGATTCAATTTGTTTTAAAATGTTCACGTCTGCCCTCCTAATGGCCCCAGTGTAGCCTCTTTCTCCTCCAGGAAAACTTTCACACAAACAAAGTGGTTACAGAGTGCATAGCCACGGTGTATCTCCTTAAAACATAGCGTGTGGACTGCTGGAGCCGTACTTTAGTACTTTTATTAATGAGGCATAATAGGGATGAGAATATGACCTTAAAGTAAAAGTAGTTAAGGGCAGGTTGTACTGTTAACTGACCGATAATGTTACCATAACTGTGAATGTAAGCTTGAATTAAATGAGAGGTCTGAAGATGTTAAAAGGCCTCCTAAGGGTATATTATAGTACATTTTGTGTTTGTGGTTGTTTGCTAAGTGTGTGCTTGCGTGTTTTGTGTGGTTGTAGGTGCAGTTGCAGCTTTTGTCACAACGCCCCTGGACGTGGCCAAAACCAGGATTATGTTAGCAAAGGTACGCACGCACGCACGCACACACACACACACACACACACACACACACACACACACACACACACACACACACACACACACACACACACACACACACACACACACAGTGCCAGGAGATGTTAAACAGGGCTGTCAGGTGATTCCTCACAGTACACAGACTGAGCACACTCACAGCCTCTACAAAAGCTCAACAAACCGCAATAGGGAGAGCCTGGCAGTGTTACATAGGGACACGGAGATGACACACACACAGCACGCACGCACACATCAATCACACAGACGTGGCCGTGGCTGGTCTCGGGCGGGGGGTGTGAGGGGGGGGGAGTGGACGTGTTTGTGCTCATGGTTAGTGTAAAGGGTTAGTTATGGTTCCACGTTGACGCAACGCAAGGGGGTTTACGACCCATTACGTCCTTGCGGAACCTCCTCACGTCCTCCGCAAGGGCCTGACGTGCGCCTCCCAAAAAATGTAGGCGACGCAGTAGCAAGGGCTTTGATTGGTCCAAGCACTAAAACCCGACCCAAAACCAAACCAGGTTCACAACTGCGTCGAAGGGTTAATTTGAGTTTTGAGTCTGCTCGGTCATTGTGTTGCGTCGACGTGGAACCATAACTGAGCCTTAAGAGAGCATGGACTAGGTAGGATCTTCCCGGTCCCTGTGTTCCACGTCATCCATCGATCTCCCTCTCTCTCTCTCAATCTCTTTTTCCCCTTCTTCTTTCTGGCCGTGTCTCACCCTGTCTTTGTTTTCCCTCAGTCCTCCATTTTAGTCGCTCTGTTATGTTTCTACCTCCTCTATTGCTCCTCCTCGGCTCTTGTGATTCTTCTGGCTCTCTGTGTATGTGTGCATGTCTGGTTTCCCTCACTGTGTGTGTGTGTGTGTGTGTGTGGGGGGGGGGGGGGGTGAGGAAAGGAAGGTGAGTGAGTTCAACTCACCCCCTGCAGCTCCCTGTGTCCTTGGAGAAGACTCAGTGTTCTGTTCCTGCCCCCCTCAGCCCTCACTCCCCCCCCTCAACTCTTCCCCCTCCTCCCCCAACCCACCGACAAACTTACGGCCCGCTAGAACAAGCAGCAGGGCCGCTCAGACAGATCTGGACTCTAGACCCTACCAAGCTCTCTTACAGTGCTCCAGTGTCCACGCAGACAGACACTGCGTGGACACTGCAGGACCACCCCCCCAACATTAAAGAGCAGGTGGCCTGTAACCCGACTGGTGGACGGGGTTTGCAGGCCACAGTTCCACAGTTGCCCTAACAAGGGCTGGGCACTTCTCTTTTCTCTTCTTTCAACCCACCCCATCCCATTCCCTGTTATTATTTGTTTTACAACGGCGTAAGAACGACATTCCATTAAGTACTGCACCCTCCCAACACAGCACCTAACAAGCCCAGGCAGGACTGGGGGGGGGAGGGAAGGAGGGGTGGGGAAGGGAAGGGAAGGGGGGTGGGGGGTTGCTTGTGGCAGTAGGGGGGGCGGTAGACAGAGAAAGGGAGCTATGGAGGTGGCCGGAGGAAGGGTGGATGAAGGTGTCTGAACTTGTCACGTTTGTTTCCTTCCGGGCCGTGCGGGGCGACGGCTAGAGCTAAGTGGTGGGGCACGGACCCGGTCTGTCATTGAGGCTTTGGTGGGTGCTTGTATGTGTGTGTGCGTGTGCCCCCCCCCCCCCCCCTCCCTGACAGTCAGCCGTCCTGCACCGGGTGGGCCGGCGGTTTGCCACACACAGCGATTGGCTCTGGTACCGTGGGCACCGTGGGGGGGCCATGACACGCAGCCTCCGCTGTAAAGGGAATATAAAAAGTAAAAGCTCCTGCTCCCTGTTCCTGGTGCCAGCTCTGGACCTGAAACCCCCAGCCCGTTTCCCCTGCCCCTCACCGCACCTCCCCCCGGAAGCCCATCGGAACAAACACACTGTTGATTTGCAACCTGGCAGCCTGGGGGCTTTCTGCTCGTTTGGGTTTACCCTGCTGCCTTTTCCCAGGCCAGTAAACACCATCATTCTGCTGGGAGCACAGAGGCTCTCTTATGTGGCCCACAGAGCATTGTGGAGGACCGGGACGTTGGGTTCAGATTTGGATGGATCTGTTGTGTTGCGCGGCCACGGCAGCGGAGGTGTTGTAAAGACCTGGTCTGCTCATGCTGGTTAGGAACTGCTGAAAAGATTTCGGTAGACCTTCAGGCTGTTTTGACCGTGTTAGCTAAGTGTGTGTGTTTGTGTGTGTGTGTGTGTGTGTGTTTGTTAGTGATGTTTGTGTATGTGTGCATGTGGGTGTCGACACACGTGTGCATGGACACGTGGCTCTTCGTTTCCTCTCTGTTTACCCTGGGGCTGTGTAGGGAACTTGTCAGAGGAGCTAAAGGCAGACTTGTAACTCACCTGCTCCTCTCCAAGCTAAACAGGAGGAACTGGAATGTGTTGGGCGGGGTGGAGAGAGAGAGAGAGGGAGAACGAGAACGAGAGACTGAGAGAACGAGAACAAGAAAGACCGAGAATGAGAGGGAGAGAGAGAGAGGGAGGGAGGCAGTTGCTCTATTTATTCTATTCCAGCTATAGCACATGCAGGAATCTTCTCCTCGGGTTTCCTCAGTCATTGCAGGTGTCACTGTTCAGAGTGAGAGAGTGAGCGATCTGTTTCCTGTGTTTCTGTTAGCGGTGGTAGGATAGGTATCAGAAAAGTCCTGTGTGTGTGTGCACGAAACACACACACATACACACACACACACAAGCACACAGTTATGCTAAATCCATTAAACAGCATGCAAAACTCCAGAATCATGGATCAGAGGAACTCTGCTCTTTTCCGGGCTAAGATGAGTTGTGTAAATACAGGCATTAGAGAGGGAGGGGGGTAGGGGGAAGAGAGAGGTTGAGAGAGATGGAGAAAAGGGGGAGAGAGAGAGACAGAGAGAGAGGCAGAGAGGATGCATTGAGTTGCAGGGTTGGAGGGGGTATCAGGGTGGTGGGTGGAGTGCATGGGTGGGGGGGATGTGTGCGTGGTAGGTGTCACCTGTGCTGACACAGCTGTCGGTGAAGAGAGCTAGGGGTCTGAGGGTGTGAAGGGTGTAAAGAGAGGATTGGGGGAGACTAAACATGGCCCCTCTCCAGGAGCAGGAAGTGAGCGAGACAATCCATCCATCATCACGCCTCCATTCATACTTTCTCTCTCCATCTCGCCATTTGTCTCTCTTTCTGTCTGTCTGTCTCTTTTTCTCACTCTCTCGTCGAATCAGGTACGACAGAAGGCACACAATTAGAAAAACAATAACTTGTCTTAAATACAGTTTAATACAAATGTAAATGTATGTATAGAGGCAAAAAATAAGAGTCTCTCCTCTCTCTCTCTCTCTCTCTCTCTCTCTCTCTCTCTCTCTCTCTCTCTCTCTCTCTCTCTCTCTCTCTCTCTCTCTCTCTCTCTCTCTCTCTCTCTCCCGTGTGTTTTTCAGGCTGGAACGGCCACTGCGAACGGGAACATCCCAACGGTCCTTCTTGATGTGTGGAAGAGCCGCGGACTTTCTGGGTGAGGATTGTGTGTGTGTCTGTCTGTGTGTCTATAGATCAGTGTGTGTTTGTGTGTGTGTGTGTCTATAGATGTGTGTTTGTGTGTGTGTGTCTTTCTAAAGATGTTTGTCTTTGTTTGTCTATAGATGAGTGTCTGTGTGTATGGTGTGTGTGTGTCTCCGTGTCTATAGATGTTTGTGTGTGTCTATAGATGTGAGTGTGTATGTGTGTGTGTCTATAGATGATTGTGTGTGTCTGTGGGTCTATAGATGTGTCTGTGTGTGTTTATAGATGAGTGTGTGTGTGTGTTTGTGTGTGTGTGTCTATAGATGAGTGAGTGTGTATCTGTCTATAGATGAGTGTGTGTGTGTGTGTGTGTGTGTGTGTCTATAGACGTGTGTCTGTGTGTCTATAGATGTGGTTATGTGTGTGTGTCAACCTTCAGCTCTAATGGAAGTTCAGAGGGCGAGCACAGTGCAGTCGTCGTGCAAAGACAACCACCCGCTTCACACGAAGCCCCTTTTCATCCCACTTAAAACAAAAACTGCTTTGCATTTTGCACGTGATTTGATTGAACTCGCCCCGCCGGTCTCTTACATAATCCAGTTTTGATGATGGAACCGCACCTCCGGGGACACAAATTTATGATCAAATTTGAGGAACGAGACATCTAAAAAGCTTTTCTCGCCGACCCGGGGGTTGCACCATATTGATTGAGTTTTTTATCCCTTGCGTTCCAGAGTGGCCGGTTCACCCGTGTTTATGACACAGGGCCGTGGATAAAAGGCCGGGGCCGCCGGCACTAAAACAAACCAGCCGTGTGAATAATAGACTCGTCGATGTACGAGCCCATAGCATTTAGCGCAAGATTCACCACCGCCTGGCTCTTTACAGATCGGTGTTCAGTAAGAGGGCCAACCAGGGGGCAAGAGACTTCTCTTTCTGCTGTCCTCGCTCTCGTTCTCACACACCCACACGCACACGCGCACATCCGCCAACATGCACACACACACACACACGCACACACATACACACAGGCGCGTGCTAATACACTCAGCCTCAATAGGCAGTTGTTTGTGTATGCTGCAGTGCTGGAATCTAATCAGTGTGTGTGTGTGATCTAATTTCTGTTTATTTCTACCACTCTACTAAGCCCTAACAAGCTGCTCGGGGAGAGTCCGTTCCACACACGCACAGGAGTGGGGAGCATATTTGCATCCAACCTACCACGTGTGACATCACACACATGCGGTAACATCTGTGACATTCCTTAAGTCAACCGCCCACAAATCAGAGGATCTTGTTTGTCCTCAGAAGTGATTGATCGAAGTGGGCGACGTCATTGGGACAAAAAGAGCAGAGAGAAAAGCAATCGAATGGAGTGTTATTGGGCATTTGTGTGGATACATAACGAGAATCACAAATGTGTTTGGCGGGAGACGTTTGGCTCCTGCTGTCGAGAAGAGAGGGAATATAAAGTGACTTGGCGCGGCGTGATTACTAGGAACCAGCCAGCGGAGACGCTCCACAGAACACCTGGACAGTGAGCTGGCTGGAGCATGGAGACGCACAGACGATGGAAGAACACAAAGACTTGCGCAACGGCGGGACGGGGGACAGGGGGTGTTATAGACACAAAGCATGAAGTAAATGGGTGACGCGTATTAAACGGTACCGGGAAGAGGCAGCACAGAGAGCAGCACGTGAGCGGTTGTGTGGGAGGTGCAGAGCCAGGGCCTCTGTCTGGGCGGTTTGAAGGCTGCACCGGTGCATGCCTGCTGCACATCGCTGAGACTTTAAAGCTGTAATTATGGTAATAGGCCCCATCGCAGTGCAGCGAGCCTTTAAAGTGCTTCCATGTGTTTTTATGTGTGTGTGTGTGTGTGTGTGTGTGCGCACGTCGTGCCACAGGGACAGTTTGTAGCAGGGAAATGAAGCCAGGCCGCCTCAACTGTAATCTTAAATCCAGACGAGAATCAAACCTCCAACAATAGAGACCAACTAGGACCCAATGTAACCTCCTGCAATAGAGACCAACTAGGACCCAATCTAACCTATAATAGAGACCAACTAGGACCCAATGTAACCTCTTACAATAGAGACCAACTAGGACCCAATCTAACCTCCTACAATAGAGACCAACTAGGACCCAATCTAACCTCCTGCAATAGAGACCAACTAGGACCCAATGTAACCTCCTGCAATAGAGACCAACTAGGACCCAATCTAACCTCCTACAATAGAGACCAACTAGGACCCAATGTCACCTCCTACAATAGAGACCAACTAGGACCCAATGTAACCTCCTACAATAGAGACCAACTAGGACCCAATGTAACCTCCTATAATAGAGACCAACTAGGACCCAATCTAACCTCCTACAATAGACACCAACTAGGACCCAATGTAACCTCCTACAATAGAGACCAACTAGGACCCAATCTAACCTCCTGCAATAGAGACCAACTAGGACCCAATGTAACCTCCTGCAATAGAGACCAACTAGGACCCAATCCAACCTCTTACAATAGAGACCAACTAGGCCACAATCAAACCTCCTACAATAGAGACCAACTAGGACCCAATGTAACCTCCTACAATAGAGACCAATCAAACCTCCTACAATAGAGACCAACTAGGCCACAGTCAAAACTGTGCTCAGTGTCTCCTAAGAAGTATGTAGACTGAGGCAAACGCCTTTGGACAACGCGTCCAGCTCAGATGTTTGGCCCATTCTTCTCTGAACAGTGTGGGCTTATTTTGAAAATAAGATGATAATAATAACAGCTCACTCTCTCATGTGCGTGTTGCCCAAGATCACTTTTAGTGCGCTACTCACACCAATGATGCACGATATTGTTCCTTCAGTCATTTCTAAGTCTATTTTTAGTCTGAGTCTAATCCCAGAGAGGCGATTGGTTGACAGCGGGACTGACTGATCATAATGGCTGGCCAGTGGATGATGTCACGCTGAGTCAGTGATGGGAACATTCTGAGCCCTGGCTCTCGCACTGTCTTGTGTTCCACAGGTGCGCTCGATCGCAGACAGGAAGTGACATGCTAGGGGAGACGAGGAGAGACGGAGCGGCGCCAGGGCGTCTTGGGTTGCAAACCTTCTTAGTTTATTTCTGGAAATCTCAGTCCTTTGTGTGCTGAGCTGTTCATTTCTTGGCTCTTACATGTTATTTATTTTTCAACCGAGCACTGGTCTAAAACACATCTGTCATCTATAATGAACATGTATACATGCACATACGCGATCGATCCATCTGTACTCCGAATTGAGTGTGATTGGCCGTAAGCAACGCTTAACACTTATACGTGAGTAATGGCGTTGCGTCGCATTGGCTGGCAGACACGCTGCTCGCATCGCACGGACCTGCGATGACGGATGGGTGTGTTGAGTTGGAAGGAGCATGCTGAATGCGGGAAGGCCAAGAAGGCCGACTCTGAAGTAACGTCTCCTCGCTCATTCGGACCACCTCACGCTCCCACGCTCGTACCTGCCCGCCGGCCTGAGAATCGACATCTTCCACTGATACACACGCCTGTCCTTTCTCAGTCCGGTCCTCATGTCTCTGTCCCCTCGGTCTCTCTCTCTCTCTCTGCGGCTCTTTGCATGGTAACCACACACGGCACACACACCAAGTCCTCCGGTGCCCATCTGTTGGTGCAGGCCGACGCTGGGGGAGTTGTGGAACGCGGGCCCTGAGTGGATGGTTGTCGTGGCTGCTAGATCCCAGACATGCTTGGCACCTTGTACAGCTTTAGCACTTGACGAACCCTGCGCTGTATACACGCAAGTAGCACCGTTTGTGACCTGCCTTCTAAATGAGGACCCTCAAAACGACGAACTTGCTCCCCCCCTGACCGTGCCCACTTTGCATTTGAACCGCCACTGGTGCTGTGAGGCTTAGGCATCTGTGTGCGCCTGAGCTTTCTTACTGACACATGCATATGCATACACGCACGCACGCAGCCGTAAACACAGACAGACAGACCCACGCGATATCCCCGACATCTGGAATAGTGGGTAACGGACCAGATGAGTGTGGGGGTGTGTTGGCCGACTTAGGGTCTTAACAGGCAGAAAACACAGTACGGAACGGAAGTGTTGAAAATGTCTGCTCAGCAGAGAGACAGAGTGAGAGAGACAGGGGAGAGAAGAGAGGGAGCAAGAGAGCGAAGAATTATTTCGTGAGTAGGAGCTTGGGTTCGTAGCGTGAGTGAAAGACGGAGGTCACACCGACCAGCAGATAAAGGGGAAGAGGTGAATTACCAGACGATCTGAGCAGAGCAGAACGCTAGCAGACATAGATGGCCTGACTCAAATTAAGTGGGCTGGGGGAATCTGGGGTTGGGGCTGTCGGGTTGAGGCCTAATCCCAAAAACAGCTGCGTGGAGCAGGGAGGCCAGGCGGTGGGTGTAGGGAGCAGGAGGCCCTGGGAGTATGCAGGCCTTCTCATGGCCCCGGCACATCCTCTACCCCCCTCCCCCCCCGAACCAATCCTCTACAGCTGGTTACAACCCAACCAATGCCTCTTTAAGCTCTTCTTAACTGCACCCACCCCCCTCCACCGACCTTAGAATCAGCCACTGAGATCCTACTTAAGCCCCATAACCTGTAGAGTCCGGACCGTCCTGTCATCTATGTAATTGATGCAATATTTGATCAAATGTGTAAGTGATGGACCTTGGTGTTCACTGCTTCCGCTTTGTGTGTCCGCTCTCTGCAGGCTGTTTGCGGGCAGCATACCCAGGGTGACCTTCATCAGCATGGGCGGCTTCATCTTCCTGGGAGCGTACGAGAAGGTGCGCAGCTCCCTGCTATAGCGTCTCCGAGCCGAGCCAAGCCACGCCACAAACAAACCGCAAGGACACTCCTCAACTCCCCGCAGACACGCCTAAACTGGACTGAGGCCAGGCAGCACCCTCAGTTCCCCGGAGGCCCGGCGCCTCCACTCACCTCACCCCCCTTACCCCTCCATCCCTGCACATCCTGCAGGGCTACTCGGCCCCGTCATCCACACGCAGGCACAGCGCTCTGGGCCAGAGCTCAGGGAGCAGGGACACCTGGTGCTGTGTAGAGGGCCATCTATCCGACGGATCACGTTACCCCCGTGGCTCTGCATTCCTGCTCCTCAGCAGCACACTGCGGACGGGCTTGAAGTCCGCCGGGGCGGTCATTTCTTCCCTCCCGACTGAAAGCGAACACCCGTCCCATATGACTCATTCACCAGAGAGACTACAGTGTACGGAGCATCTGTGCTGGCTGAATGACTTGCATCGTGTTATGACTTCGCCCTTCTTTTTATTTTAGTGTTTAGATGATGGCCTGGTGATTACTTTTGTTATGTTATCGACGGAGCTACCGATGCTGATTTCTACCCCACTTCGGATGAAGACGGAGGGGGCATTAAGATCTTTTATGGCTCCCTCCAGCAATAACTTGGCACTTAAGTCTGCGGCGAGCCAGGCCACCTGTTTTTAAGACCCACTGGGGGGGAGAAGAGTCATATCTCAGTGTTTAACCAGTCCCACAGGAGCACCTCTGAGCTCATCCACCTGCAAGAGCTTTCATTTCATAAGGCGAGGCCCGCAAGAATGTCCTGTCCAACCGTCACTTGAATATCTATTTCAATCATTGCATTTTTAGAGTCATCGTCTCTCCCACATAGACAGGGATACTCTTGAAGTTATCGTTTGTTGTGGCTAGTTTGACTTCATAAATTATGGTTTAATTATTGTTAGTCCTATTATTATATACCTCCATTACACTAAAATCTTTGCGGGCGAATATGTGCACACATGATTTGAGTGCAGTATTTATCTGGGCTTATTAAAAGCCAGTGAGTGAGCCACAATGTGTATGGTTTATTTTGGTGTGAATGTGTTCCCCGGGGCTAGACAGTCCTGTCACAGGGTTTGAATGTTCTCTGGGTTAGACAGTATTGTAAGAGGGTATGATGTTCTCTGGGTTAGATGTTCCTGTCAGAGGGTATGAAGTTCTCTGGGTTAGATGGTCCTGTCAGAGGGTATGATGTTCTCTGGGTTAGATGGTCCTGTCAGAGGGTATGATGTTCTCTGGGTTAGATGGTCCTGTCAGAGGGTATGATGTTCTCTGGGTCAGACGTCCTGTCAGAGGGTGAGGGAGACGAATGGCCTCACAGGTGGAAGTGTTTGTCAAAAGGTTAGTCATGGACAACATCCGTGGCCGGCTTGTGATTGGTGGAGGGCCGGCGCTGGGGGGGGGTGTCAATCGTCATAGGGACAAACATCAGTTTGGAATGCACATTCTAGCCAGGCACTGACCCTGGCTCAGCCCTCACTCATAAGAAAATATTTTAAACAGGCAGCTGTGGACAACCATGTCTGATGTATCTGGAGCTTAGGGAACGGACAAACACACAAACTCCTGGTTGGTAGATCGGCTCCATGTGTGTTTGTAGTCCACACAGATTTAATTTCTTTGAAGATCAAGGTCTTTGAGGTGTGTGCGTGTGCGTGTTAACTGCCCAGTCAGCTGTTGGAAATAACACTGCCGGTGAAACATTCCCACTTCCCTTCTGCTGCAATGGTTGCAATCCAACTCATAACGGTGAAAGAATTCCGATGCCCACAACAGAATAGCAAAACATGATTTTATTAGCCACTTCAATGCCATGTTAGACGCATTAATGTTTTAGCTTTGACATCGGATCAATGGTTTCAGACAGTCTGTTAACAATAAATTACTGTGAAAGTGGACTGCACCTCAATACAGCATGTCCCTTTGTTTTCATACCTAGATACACTAGGACCATTTTTCCCAACGGGGACCTCTGATTGGTCTCACTGGTAAATCCAGCGATCTGATAGGCACAAAAATCACATGTAACCAGAGAAGTGTGTCCTCAAACCAACCCTCCCCAAGCCATCCCCTGATAAGGCCACTGGCGACTGTACACAAAACAGAAAGAGCACACTGGCAAAACACACATATACATTAGACAATGTAATCATCTTTCAACATTCACGTTGTCTCAGGACCGAGTGGGATTCAGGTACCATTGTGTTTTGAACGGGGGTATTTGAAAGCCTTGGTTTGGTTCGAGTCAATTTTGTCCAACATAGTGCACAGAGTTAAACTCTTCTGCAACTATTGTTCCTCCCTAAACACGAAACATACCGTCCCTGCCGGGGCAATGACAGTATGCCATTACACTATTATTACCAGATGGTGTTCAGACCAAAATGGCTTAATACTGCCATTATTCGTTCTAGAAACGCACAGCACGAGTGTTGATGCCACGTAACAGCAGTAACAAAATGACTCTTACATTAAAGTATGACACCAGAATCCTTAAAACGGTTCTCATGTGAACCTTAAAAGTCGACGTTTGCTACAATGTGTTTCTAGTGCAACAAATGCAACCCTCGACAGGCAAGATCACTAAACGTAATGGAACTACCAGGAATTCGGTTTCCTCCCGTATTGAATAGCGAGAGAGAGAGATCCGTTCCCTTTCAGAGCAGGTGGAAGGCTTTAGCTGGTTCTGAGTTTGCGCCCCACATCTGGTCTCGAACCCGTGCCAAGGTGAGGCGGCTCTGGCCAGAATGCAGGAGGTAACAGGATGCGTGGGTGAGAGCTGTCCGCTCCAGGTGGTGCAAGGCGAACCGCTGAAGCCTCGCAGGAACGTTCTGCTATCTAGAAACACTTGGAAGAGCTTTATGGTTCCGTATAAAAAACAAGTGGTGTGAACTCTGCCAGCGTCGGTGGCGCCTTCTCCCGACAAACCCGGGCACACGATTGGCAGACCTGCTTATTGAGCAGGTTTCAGATGTGTTATCGGTACCAAAAAGTGCTTGAAAATAAAATGGTATTATTTGACCCCATATGTGTCTCGTACCATCTAGTCAGTGTAGCAACATCTTAACGTGGAAGCTCTTCCTTCATTTTGACAGCAGTGAGTGAGTCACAGAGTTTTTTTCTGTACCATATGTCAACGCACGTTCAAATGTTTCCATGGTGACAACTGAATGTATAATTGTTGACTTCGCTAACAACCACATCAAATGCCTGTTGACGCAAGACTTTTATGCCAAGTCCCTAACCCATTTTCCTCGTTTTCTTTGATCATGCAATAAGGCACCGCAGCAGAATCTGGTAAAAGCTGAAAAGGGCTTGTTTTTTTTGGAAAATACAAATAATCCCATCATTTCTGTCCATCATGCACAGAATAAATTCAATTCTCTCTTGTAAAAGTTATATAATATAAGAAAACTCTTATGTACAGCCGAATGTCCAAAAGGTAAAGTTCATCGTTTTTTTCCTCTTGCTTCCTCCTGCAAACACACTGTACAATATTCCCTACATTTGCATGCTTCAAATGCAAGTCACATTATTTGGATGTAGGATTTCAATGGGTCACCTCCCAGGGGAAGGTTCTTAACGTTACACGCTCAGATGGGGCGCCACCCACACAAGCTCCGCCTTCAAATTCCGGAGTGCCACCCCTTCTCCTCCTCTTCCTCCCTCTCCATTTCCCCAAATCTTTTCAGGGGTTGGTGGGGGGGATCAGTTGGATCCAGGGATGGGGTGTGGTGGGGGTGGGGGGCGGGCATAGGCCTCAATTTGAGGTAGCGGTTCTATTCCCAGTGCAAAATGAAGCTGCTGCTAGTCGCTGGCCCTCCTTAAGGGGGCGCTCTCACTCTGAGAGGCCCTGAGAGAGTGTCCGTTGGGCAGCAGAGCCCGCCGGAGCTCAGTGTCACAGTCAGTGTCCACGGCCGGCTTGACCAGTGTGTGGTAGTGGGGTGGGTGGTGGTTGTGGGGGTGGTAGGAGCCGTCCTGCGATGGCACGTCCGTCCTGCCCGATAACGAACCTGCAGGGCGGGAGAAAGAGAATTGAGTGGACTGGCGTGTACAGGGTTATTCGAGAGCCACCCAGGACGGCACACAGATTGGGGTCGGGGTGGGGAGCTGGGTCTGGCAAACAGATCCGTGTTAGATCGGAGTGTGACAGGCGCACACTTTTTCTTTTTGTCATCCTTCCTGGCCAGAGGACCTTGGATGCAAGAGCAAGGCCTGCTGCCTCGTGAGAGAGGCAGCACGGAGCTCCCTCTCTGCCGCGGCTAGCCTGGCTCTTAATATCAAATATGGTAGGAAATTGGAGTCTCGGCACATTATCGACCAGTAGAAATATATCGAGAGGGCAATGCTATTTGATATCATGGTTTTTCCACTGTGAGTCACTGCATGCTTAAAGAAGACCTTGCATAACGATACACAATCGCCGGTACCTACCCCCGGACCGACTAAAGCTTGAATCAATCATCCGACGAGCCTTCATCATCCCCTTACCTTCTCGATCGCTGTGGTTGTGTTGTGACGTTCCGTGGTTTCTGGGAAAGGTAGTCGCCTGCGCGTCCCTCCGGATCCCGTTGGGGGTCCCGTTGCAGGGGGCGTCTCGCTGCCCCGCGTGGTGGGGGTGTGTGTACTGATGCGGCTGGGCGTGGGGGTAGTGCTGGGTCATGGGGAGCTGCTGGTACTCTGAGGCGGCCGGGTCGAAGCCCCGGCCCAGGTAGTCCTCCCGGGAGTAGCTGTTGCCGTTCTCCAAGCAGTCGGCGCACACCCCGGTGCCATCGAACCCTGGCGGAGCGAGGGGTCCGAGGAGTTAGGCTTGATGATGCAATTAAAACAAACTCTAAAACAAACTCCTAGTCGTACAAGACATGTCACACATTGCCGCGTCGCCATTGATGCCATCAATCACAGGGGAGCGTAACGGAGGGGGGAGGGGTTACCTGTGGGGTCTATGTGTCCGTTGGGCTGGAGCCCGCCCCCGGACTCCACCTTTATGCACACGTCCTGTCTCTCGGACAACGTGCCCTGGGACGACAGGTAGCTGGGCACGTCGGGGGGAACGATGGTTTCGTCTGGGATGGAGGAGAGGAGCGAGCGAGAGAGAGAGAGAGAGAGAGGAGAGTTAAGAACCTGCCATGGAGCAATGATTGCTAAAAGTACAAGGTGACATGCTGTACACTCGATCCAAGGGCGCTTGCAGTAAACGCAGATGAAAACACCCTGGTCACGTGACCCCTAGAGGCCAATCAGGAGACGGGGACGAGCCCTCACCTGTGTTGGTGACGCTGCACTCCTCACTCTTCTTGCGCGTCTGGTAGATGATGCACACCCACACCAGCGACGTGGCCACGATGCTGATCACCACGGCGATGACAATGATGCCGATGGTGACCGTGCTGGGGCCCCCGGACGGGGTGACGGCGGCGCAGGGCCCCTGGTCCCGGCTGACCTGCAGCTGGCTGTGGGCGCGCTCCGTGCCCAGCGTGTTGGACATCAGGCAGGTGTAGCGGCCGGCGTCCTCGGGCCGCGCCGCGCCGATCACCAGCAGCTGGTTGCCGGGGGTGAAGTGCAGGTGGTCCGAGGGCCGCAGCGGCTGGTCGTTGTGCAGCCAGGAGACGCGCGGCGGCGGGCTGCCCAGCGCCTTGCACTGCAGCGCCACCGTGTCGCCCACGGCGACCGTGCGGTCCGTCAGCTCCTGGGCCAGGTGGGGGGTTTCTGTTTCCAGAGGGGAAGGGGGAGGGGGGGGGTTAGGGATGTGGTACGGTTCTTTGATGCACAATCAAATGTAGAGAAAACGGAATCGCCCACTCTGTGGTTTTCAATGCGGGTTGTTCCCTCGACAATAAGTGAGGGACGCTAGACGGCATTGCACTGTGTGTGCGTGTCAGACAGACACAACCTGTTTTCGGTACCCAGCTCTACCTGTTCCTTCAGACCTTTTCACACCTCCAGTGGAACTTTGTGGTTTCTTGTCTGGGGGAAGAGGTGTCAGGGTGGAGGTTTGAGTATTTCAATGCCTCATTATCTATTCGTGCTGGTGGACTTCAGCGTTACTACTTCAATATCATTTTGTAAATAAGCTCCTTCCCAAGAAACTACAGATTCAAGGTTTGTATGCATCATATGAAATCACAGTGTGCATTTTAAACAGTGAGATGATATTGATTATAACAATATTGATAATATTATTGATCCATGGGCTTTTGTTAAAGACTGGTCTGAAATCACTTGGAGCTTTTCACCAGTTATCAACACTGAAACCATATCTCGAGAACAAACAATGTTTTCAGTGTTTCCTTCTGCAACATGAATAGAAGCCATTGCACTGTGTGTGTGTGTGTGTGTGTGTATGTGTGTGTTAAGCGTGTAAAGTGACGTGTCTTAATCTGTAGAGACCCCGTTGGGAGGGTTGGTGCTCTGTGTGAGAGGCACACCTCCCCCTCGTCTTTCTGGCCCAATAGTCTCGAACTCTTTGAACACACCGTTGTAAGAACACACCAGGTCCCCTTGCTGAGAGGGCCTTACTAGCGCTGGTGTAGGGCCGTACTAAGCTCTGCCAGTTCCTTCTGACCGCTGGGTCTCACAAATCCATGCAGAGCGGATGTGTTCTTCTGGCTTTACTCTTTTCTCAATGTAAAAGAAAACTTGGAAGCGTATTTTTAGATGCGCAAACGTTTTAATTAGTTTTCTAAATGGGTGAAAATTTACTCACCAAGAGGACTGCAGATCAGGGAGTGAAATATTACCATATACGAGTTAAATAGTAAAATAGAACTACAATACGATCTAAACAGTGCAGCTTGGACATATATTAACCCTGGCATTACCGGCTGGGGGGAGGGGATATAACTAACAAACATCCCTCTGTGAACATCCCCCACACCCCCACCCCCCCTTTCTCTAACTCTGACCCCTCCGGCTGTGACCTTTGACCTCTGGCCTATAGCGAGGCCACAGCTGCCGGGAGAAAACCAAACATAAAGTGAGTCCTTCTGTGGCCCCGGGCCGAACAATTCCCAACTGGCCACCAAGCTATTTACAAGCGCTCCCTTCTGGAGATGTGGGAAAACTATCAGTGCTGTGCAAACCAAAGAAAAAAGCTTGGCAGTAGAAAGAAGAACTTTGGTTTCCTTGCCCTGTGGAATATGTACAGAGATATGTACGGCCTGCAGAGCGGTAAATATGTGTCAGTTGGACACATTACTAATGAGTTTGCATTCTTATGCATGTTTGTGTTGCAAATAGTCTCTTTTTCTTTCTATATTCATCAAAAATGTTATCTAAAAGTACCCCTTGTACATCTGGGAATAACAAACGTGGGAATTACATACGTGGGAATAACAAACCAAGCTTTTTTCCAACAATACATCAGACCCCATGGCGCTCACGGCGGCGGCGGTCTTACCGAGCACGGTGAGAGAGGCGTTGGCGGACACCAGGCCGGCCGTGTTGCGCGCGGTGCAGCTGTACACGCCCATGTCCTCGGGCTTGACGTCGGTGATGAAGAAGACGTCGTCGTCGGGCATGACGTGCATGCGGCGCTCGCGGGCGGCCGGGAAGTCGGTGCCGCCGTCCTTCTGCCAGGCGATCTGGGGCGAAGGGTGGCCCTCCGCGGCACACTCCAGCCGCGCCGTGTGGCCCGTGCGGATGGTGCTGTCCCGCGGCGTCTTCAGGAACGACGGCAGGACTGTGGGGGGGGGGGAGGGGGAACGCAAAGATGTTACTTATGTACTTCTTTTGGTATCACTACTGTTTAGATAGCTTCTATTTTAGTGTTTGATTAGCTCACCTTTTACTATAACTACTGTTTAGATAGCTTCTATTTTAGTGTTTGGTTAGCTCACCTTTTACTATAACTACTGTTTAGATAGCTTCTATTTTAGTGTTTGGTTAGCTCACCTTTTACTATAACTACTGTTTAGATAGCTTCTATTTTTGCGTTTGGTTAGCGCACCTTTTACTATTACTACTATTTAGTCAGATTACTTTTTACGACTAATTATATTTAGTCAGCTTGTCGTTGCTATTACTGCTATTTAGCGAGTTAACAACTACTATTACTGGTATTTAGTTAGTTATAATCTACTATTATTGATATTTAGTTAGTCATCCTGGTTGGCCACGGACGTGGGAACGTTGTGAGCTACGTTATGTAGTTGAATCAAAAAACGTTGTGACAAGCACAACTGTAATAGTGGTTAAAACGGGAGAGAAAAAGCAGCTCGATGTTGAAGTGAGCTGGGCAGCGCGGCAGACTCTAGTAAGGACGATAGTGATCTGAGGGAAGGCAGAATGACGGAGCGTGGACGAATCAGTCTCAGTCAGCGCTGACATGCCGCTAAATCAATTTGTTCCCCAAATGAGTGCGGAGTCGGACCGGGATAAGAGAGGAGAGTGAAGACTTTGTTCGAGTGGAAGTGGAGGAGACAGGGCGGGAGACTCCGGCCTGGTGGTTACAGAGACGTTGTTGTTGTTGTTGTAAAGCGGGCTGATTATTTCAGCCGGAACGATCTTATCACACCACAAACGGAGATAAGAGACATGAGACATAATCCAATGTGTGGAAACGAGGGAACAACCCTTTGAGCGGGCAACACATGTTCTAACGGTTTCGACTATAAAAGCCTTTATTGAACAACACAAGACGCAATCCTGGGGACGATCAACGGTGAACGCTCAGTACCGTTGACGGTGAGGCGGGCCTTGCTGGAGTAGGAGGAGCCAAAGTGGTTGGTGATGATGCACTGGTAGCGGCCCTCGTGGGCGAAGGTCACGTGGCGCAGGTGGAGGATGGTGGTGTACTCCATCACGCCGTTGCCCCCGACGACGGCGTGGGCGGAGGCCCCGGCGTCGGCGGCTTGCGGGGGGCTGTCGTTGTTGGCGTCAGGGGCCCGGGCGAAGTTCTCCATGTCTCCGTTGGGCAGCAGCTCCTGGTCCTTGCGCCAGGCGAAGGTGACGGGAGAGGAGCTGCTGCTGGCGGCCGTGCACGTGAGGCCCACGTCGCTGCCCAGCACCGTCACCGTGGTGGAGGGCTGCACCGTGATCTGGGGCTTGGGGAGGTCGTCTGTGGGGGGGGGGGGGGGGGGGGCGGAAAGAGCCATACACCAATCGTGAGCGGAGGGGAAGGAAAAGGGTGTTGATGGACCGTTTGCTATAGCGCTTAGTTATCAGGCTTTTATCCAAAGCGGCGTGCAAGGTATTTCAACACGTTCTTAAGGAGCAAGCATGGGATGGCATTTGCTGGAGGATGATGAGCGGTCTGACACCGGCAGTCGAAGCCAGTGCCTGGCTCCATGTTTTATTTGAATAGAGAAACAGAAAGTGAATGATGCCCGCGGGGCCCGATGTCCTGTGACACAATAACATCCTAGACTACAGCGCGGTTTCCTGGTTACAAACAAACGTCTGCAAACTGCACCAGGGCCAGGGGGCAATAAACTGTTTTGTTGCCATAACTACTGTGGTCCCATTAGCGACTACAGCACTGTTATCAAGGTATAAACAGCGTTGTAGTGCGTTTAGTCTGAGCTAGCCTGAGGACATCATGATGAATGACTATTTCCAGAGGTCAATGTGTGTGTTTGTCTTTCTTTTGAATATTCATGTAACATAGCTCATGCTTGTCTGTAGTTTCATTCTAATGTCACAGACTCAAACACTTTAATTTGACAGCATAAATACAATTACAGAATTGGCCCTCTTGTAATTCCTAAAAGGTTGGAAGGCTTTTAAAAGGCTAAATCTGTTTGAGAACCATACCCTTATTATTCATCTCAAAGGGGTTGAACCCAATAGTATGGAAACATTTTAATTCCATGGCTTTCGGGATTAGCGCATTTTAACGGCAGTTAAAGTCCTTGCCATCTTGACGGTTGTCTATCTGTCGTCTATGCTCTCTTCCCTCTGGTTGCGCGTCAATCCGCCGTGACGTTGCCCAGAAACCGTTCTATGGCTGCCTTGTTTCGATGGCGACGTGAACTCAAGAAGCCGGTTGTCAGACAAATTTAAATATGCAACCGGCAGTTTAACACCAGCCATGGCGCCAGACACATGATGCTCCGAACTAAGCAACAAAAACGAGCCCAATAAACACTTTGGCACCACTGAACAAATACAACGCAAGATGTAGAGACAGGAAACACGCGACGTAATGCCTGCTGAGATGGAGCGGCTGGCGCCGGCGGCCCGGGCCGTGAGGGGGACTCACCGCACACGAAGCTGGCGGCCGGCGCGTGGAAGATGCTGGTGCCCTTCAGGGTCTCGGGGTGGGCGCAGGTGGCGTTGACCCCCGTCTGCAGACGGCGGGTGGTCAGCCACTCGGGCAGCCACTGCAGCTGGCAGTCACACAGGAAGCTGTCGCTCTGCAGGAGCCTGCACACCCAGACAGGAGACCGGGAGGTCAGGATGAGGCACGGGGACGGGATGATGGGAGAGGTGGAGGTGCAGTGTAACCGTTTGTGTCGATACACTTTTTAATGTGCCAAAGCATATAGCATGTTTCCTGGAGGGATTCTTATATTCTCTCTTGAGGGTGTCCCTGAAGAGGTGTGTGTGTGTGTGTGTGTGTGTGTGTGTGTGTGTGTGTGTGTGTGTGTGTGTGTGTGTGTGTGTGTGTGTGTGTGTGTGTGTGTGTGTGTGTGTGTGTGTGTGTGTGTGTGTGTGTGGAACTCACAGCATCTTAAGGCTCCTCATCTTACTGAAGGCGTCTGGCTGAATGGAGCGGATAGTGTTCTCTCCAAGGTTCCTGTTGAAAAATTCAAACAGATCCTTAGCGCACAGACACCTTACAACACGTTGGAACAAGGTGGAAAGAGCCATGCATGTTACAACTAAAGGTTATGCTGTTGGTGTCCCAGACCCACAGACTTTTAATGATTCAAGGCTTGAGTGACTAAGTAAGTAGGGGGAGGAGGCTAGACACTAGGATAACTGGAGGCTGGATGCTAGGCTAACAGGGGGGCTAGAGGCTAGGCTATTAGGAGGATAGATGCTAGGCTACCAGACGCTAGGCGCTAGGCTAAAAGGCGGTAAGCAGCTGGGCCCTCGCAATAAAAAGGTCCATGCTCCGTTGAAAAAAAACACTATTAAATTATAGATAGGCTCCACCTCCGACATAAACTTTTTGGCAGCACATTGGGCTTTTCGCCACAGTGCATTGTGGGATACTCACAGGTGCTCCAGCGTATCCAGGCCAGAGAAGGCTTTCTTGGCCACCGACTTGATCTTGTTTCCAAACAGAGTTCTGCCGTTTCCAAACACACAGGGAGCCAATCGCCAGTGGAGAGAGAGAGAGGGCAAGAGGGAGAGAGATACACAGAACATGAGGAGGAGGATGAGGGAGGGAGGGAGGGGGGAGGGTGGGGGGGAAAGAGAGGGGGAGGGAGGGAGGGAGAGAGCGAAAGGGAGAAGCACAATTAGCGCGGCTGAATCTGATAAGAGCAAGGGGATTGAGGTTTTGGAAATCTGAACTGTGCAGAGATTAGCTCGGCAGACGGAGGGGGTGGGGAGACCAAGCGCTGCTCTTCAAAGATGCCTTTTATCTATATTACAATGTTATAGCGTTGACAGGATGAGGCTGTGTGTGTGTCTGTCAGGCCGTGTGACATGATAACGCTTGGTACTTTCTCACCAATGGGGACACTTCAAGCTAGTGAAAAGCACGTGTGTGCGTGTGCGTGTGTGTGTGCGGGCGTGCGTGCGTGTGTGCGTGCGTGTGTGTGTGTGTGACCATGCACTAGGAACTGAGGGATCAACCACTGGGTCTCCGACTGCTCTGGATACCTCAGCGTTATTCAGCAGTTTCCCCCTGAAACACGAGGTATCAGAGACCTACTGAGCAGCGGCGTGGACATGGGAGACTCCTGTTACGCAGCCCGGGTAACCAGAGCTGTTCTACTGGGATGTTCTGGTGCTTGGAGCTGCTGCTGCAGTTTCAATCCCTGTCCCCGGCTCTTTATTTACTGGATCAGCAATATCTCCAAAACCTTTCTGGGGAGTTCCATCTCCCACAAACACGCAATGCCAAAACCTCTCCGGCCCACATTCCTGGGCTGCGAGGAGGGGCAGGGTCATTTATTTAATCTAAATGGGTTTGACCGAGAGAGGCTCCCTACACGCTGAGGGATGTTGCTGTGATGACTCATACCACGGCCTAAAAAATGTCAGAATAGAACTTCTGATGGATAATGCACGTTTTTGGTGTGTGTGTGCTTGCGTGCGTGCATGCTTTCTTGCTTCCTATGCTGTCCCAGAGGTGCAACATTGCTGCTTTTCCCCGGGACTAAAGCGGGTGGGGGTGTTCAGAAGGCCGGGCCCGCAGTGTGTTTGATGTTCAGGCCCCGCCCATCAATTTCACCCTCTCTCAGTTCCCAACAACAGGGGCAGGGACAGAGGCGTGTGTGGGGGGGGAGGGGGGGCATTAGGGGCACAAAATCCGCCCTACTGGGGTCTGGTCTCCTGCCGATCTGAAGAAAAAGCCCCTTTTCTCTCAGTGCTTCTCCTCTTTCTTTCTTCCTCAGCTGCACACACACTGGGAACCATCTTGGCCAGACACCACCCTCTCCACCCGGCTCTCAGAGGCTGATGAGTGCATAGAGGGAGGGGGGGGGCGAGGGGCTAAATCCCACTACTTGGTCTCAAACTCCTCAACTCTACACAACGGACTCGTCAGCCGTCACATGAGCGGGGCTGTGCTGGTCGTCCCTGTAGGGTCGACACACGCAACGCAATGCAGGGCCCTTCTGGCAGGGGGGCCGGCGGTTGTGGTGGAGGGTGGGGGGAGTAGGCATAACCCTGACTGATCTTGATGTGTGGGTACGGGCTACTCACAGTCGATTGAGGCTATCCAGTCCAGAGAAGGCCCCGTTGGTGTCTTCAATTGTTCCTGAGATGTCGTTATGGTCCAGCTCCCTGCAGAGGATGACGGGTAGAACACGGTTAGAGAGACGGAAAACAGAAACCTAAAACATTGGAGTCTCGGCTCTGGCTGGCCAGCGAGTGACGGGTTCTGCTTCTCTCCGCCCGTGCACTCAAACAACCTGTCTCTATCTGCACCTGGCCTCAAGCACTGCCCGCTGCCCTGCCTGCACATTCTTTCACTGGGTGGCAGGGAGTGTGTGTGTGTGTGTGTGTGTGTGTGTGTGTGTGTGTGTGTGTGTGTGTGTGTGTGTGTGTGTGTGTGTGTGTGTGTGTGTGTGTGTGTGTGTGTGTGTGTGTGTGTGTGTGTGTGGTGTGGTGCGGTGCGCATGTGTGTGCGTGGGTGTGTGTTTGTGAAATGCTCCAACCCCGTACGGAGAGAACACATGTATAATTCATGACGGCATGGAAGGATTGGTGGGGCACACAATGTCCCTGTGGGAGCCCGATAGCGGGGCCTGTTGGCAGGTCTGACACCGGCCCGGTCCGGTGGCCGATGCCCCGCTTAATTAGCCCGGAGACGGAGGCACGTTGACTGGCCCGACTGACGAGCACAGATGAATTGAAGGAAACCCGACGATGAATAGGAAAGAAAGGGAAAGACTCTCTTTGACAAGTCTTGGCAATTGCGTTCAAAAGCACTTGTTGATTGCGCTTTGAAAACTAGCTTGTGCCAAACAATGCTAGCTCTGGGGGGGGGGAGCGAACGGTAGTAGAAAGATGGAAAACAGAGCAGTGAGTTGTCGCTCTGGTGGATGCTTTTGTCTGCATGGCCTTTAAGAGACTTTCTTTCAGGGTTGGGGAGGGTGGGGGGCTTTGAGGATGATGGTCACACACACACACACAACCGCCCCCTTCCCTCCTGAATTAAATCCCTCTGCCCCTCCTCCTGTTTTCCATCTTTCCCTAGTCCCCTTCTCTCCCTCCCCTCCACTCCTCCAGTGGCTTTCAGCCTCCTCCGGCCTATGTCTTAGCTGGACGCGACTGAGGCCTGCCAATTTCCTACTCTTTCTGGCTCGCTGCACCTCAATGCCTGTTGTCTGGGGGGGCTGCGGTGCAATGGAGGAACGGGAGTTGGCGTAGAGACGAGGCGGTTATGGGTTTGCGTGTGAGAGAGGGGTGGAGGGTGTGAGGGGGGGTGCCGCCTGGGTTGAAGAGGGGAGGGGACAGGGCAGTGAGCCAGCGGGTGCAAGGGGGCTGAATTAGTGGGTAGGCTGGCCAGTGCCGAGCTTTCACACCCCGGCACAGGCTCCGGCCCCATGCCAGTGAGACCAGCAGCGCGGGCCCAATTAAAGCTGCAACCCGGCTCTCTTTCAGGGGTTCGGCCTGTGCCCAGCCTCCCCCTCCAGTGATTCGATTAGGCCTGCCTCGGCGACAACACAGCGAGAGAGGGATATAGAGCAAGAGGAAGAAAAAAATAGAAGCTCGAGGGATTGTGTTTGCTCGTGGATTAGGTGGACGTAGAAGATTCACTGCCCTGTATAGAGAGGAGTCGAGGTGGGAAGATGAGACGTTTGCAAAGGACTATAAAACTAAAAATATGTCTTATAGGTTTGCCGGCAAACCCATAAGACGTTTCCTCTTTCTTTAATGTTCCCTCTTTCTGGGAAGCTGCATTCCCTCTGCATCTAGCCGACTGGGTAGCCAGTGTGATGTGTAGCAGCAGAAGAGGACCTGCTGAATGCATTGCCTTTCACCATGCTGACACAAGAGCTCCTCTAGCGAGCACAAGCACAGCTTCCTTTCTACTGGCTCTCCCCAAGGCGAACAGCCTCAGCCAAGATGACTTTAGGTTAGAAACCATCATTAACAAGTCAACCAACCCCCCCCCCCTTAGCCAAAACCTTTCTCCTGGCATTCTCCCCCTACTAAGTCACTCTTTTCTCTTTTCTGCATTTGGTTCTTTTCATCTCTCTGGCCTATTCTGGCTTTTCGCGAAACTGTTTGGAACAGAGAGGGGACAGAAAACTCCCAACATGCTTTTCATGGCACTAAACAAAACCGGTGTCCGGTATTCAAGCATGAGGAGACATGTGCATCCAACTCCGTTACCAACGGACAGAGCGGAAAAAATGTGAATGAAATACAAGGTCCAGCAGACTCAGCGGCATATGGGACAACAAAAAAGTGTCGAGCCATTGAATAAACTGCAATGCAAATGAGATAAAACGTCCTAAACCCTGGTCGCCCTCGAGGAGTGAACCGGCCTGCTGACTAGAACCAATGAGGCCTCATAGGCCCCATATTAACTATCACCCTGCGGGCCAGGCAAATATTAAAAACCTCTCCACTTTCACGGCACCCGAGAGGCATATTTCTCGCTCTATTAGCAGTAAGGGCAAGGTTTGTTTTGGGTGGATGGCGGTGGTGGAGGTGCTGGTGGTGCTGGCGAGGGCAAGGGTTTGTGTGTGTGGCTGGGTCGGTGGGTACTTACAGAACACGCAGAGACTTGAGGCCTCGGAAGGAGCCCTCAGCGACGTGGCTGATGGAGTTGTGTCCCAGACGCAGGCTGTGGAGGTCCCCCAGCACGGCCAGACTGCCCTCGTCCAGACGGGTCAAGTTATTGTACGACAGATTCCTGGAGAGAGAGGGAGAGGCAGAGTCAGACTAGGAAGGAGGCCGAGAGAGTGAGGCGGAACCGAGACATACAGAGACAGCGCAAGAGTTGGGGGAAAATGAGCGTAGCGAAGAAACATAATGTGAGGTCTGGGAGAAGGAGAAGGTTGGCAGCCAACAAGGGTAACGGAGACTCCATTAAGAAAGGGTTTCCTCGTAGTTGCAGTCTACTGGCCCCTACAGTGATGCTTTTTTCCAGCAGGACTTTACCACAAGACGTCTGAAAATGGACCGCCCGATATTTGACAATAATGAAAAAGAATTATATGTCCTCTTTATATGTCTGCAACTGCATTTCAAACGTGTGTGCTAAACTGTCATAACCATGGAAACATCATATCTCTTTTGTGATACAAAAAAACGGGAAGGATTAGGAGTGTAAAAAGGTCTGGATTAGAATTGACTGCAAAGGGATAGATCCTCTCTATGCCACATGGGCTTGTCCGTTGATTGTCGGACGCTTACTTTGAAAGCAGTGCCAAGGGAGAAGCTTCTATAAAGCACTTTCTGTTGAGAGATTATGATGACTTCTAAACTTGATTCTGCATTGTTAAACCTTACGTTCAGCAGGATTGGCTACAGTCCTTCGCAGGCCAAATTTTAACCATTTCAAAAAAGGTCAGAAAGCCAACCCACTCAGTTCCGACCCACATAACATTGCGTTGTTTTGATTTCCATTCATGCTAAAAACCCAAAAGACCAACCAGACTTCAAATACGTTAACACACCTGAGATCGAGACAAAACACTTCCCCAGGTGTTTTGTTTTTTAACAAGGACAAACTCAGTATTATGGGCACTGTGTGTTTTATTGGCCTCTCTATGGCCCTTGGCTGCTTGTGTTTAGGGCCCAGACTTTTGGCTCTGCTTGACCGCTCATGTGGAGAAACACTGAGCCCAGACTGGTTGCAATGCACTAACTAGCTGCCCGCACACACCTAACAGACTAGACGGGTAACATCACATCATTGGATTCTGAATCATAAAATGGTATTACAGGAGGACTGGCACAAATTGTAGAGAGAGAAGAGAATGATGCAGGCCCTGGTAGCAGACCCAGATGCCCATCTAGGGGCGAACAAAGGAAGGGAAAAAACACTTTGGGCCTTGTTGTAGTTTCAGTTTAGTTGCAAGAGGCAAACATATGTGTGCACCTAAGAACACCAACGGGTGCTCAACAAAAAGCAGCACCTGACCACGTGACGGTGAAAAGCTGGGAGAGATGTCAGATAAGGAACTCCCCTGATCATTGGGGACAAAGAGCACTGGAATGACTCTGTGGTGCCGTTACCGCAACACAAACGGCGCAGGATTACAAACCAGTTTGCTTAACCCCGTCAGCACCACCACGCCTCGGAGCTGCAACAAAAAACTCTTGTCGGAGGGCTAAGTACCTCTGAGCTCAGGTCTAATTATGGGATAAACAGGCTTATCTGGAGGCTTCTAGACCACTGCGGATAACATATGATCTGTCAGGCTACGTCTAACGGCCAAAATGGTTTTAAATATGGTTTGGGGTAGGAGCTGTGAGGTGGAAAACAGAAAGGTATAAATATATAAGAATAAATGTTAAACGTACAATTCCCGGAGCTTCTGGCAGAACTTCCACCCGTCTGGGTTGATGCGGGCTATGGAGTTGTTGCTGAGGAAGAGCTGCTGCAGGGAGCTCAGGCCGTACAGCGAGCCACTGTTCACTTCCCTCAGGCTGTTGTAGTCCAGGTGACTGTGGAGCAGGTGTAGGGACCGGTTAGCATACAAATTTACATCTACGTCATTCTATGGTTAACAGTAGATCAGCAACTTTTCTTTTGACGTCATTAAAGGTCTTATTGTTTCCAACACGAGAATCTTTTGGCAGGGAGTCAAACCCTAACCATTGTGCTACCCTAGTGCATGGTATCCGTTCCTTTTAATGACAAAACATCATACATCAAGCACTTTTGAGGATAATCACTCGGATTACCAGCGGCTATGCCAAGCGAACGCAAAAAAGGAACTACAACCAATGAACCCAGTTTTAACATAGCGTGGTTATTGACAGTCTGCTCATTTGACTGTGGGATCCCATCTCCAACCATGGGAATGTTTGTGGTTGACTGCCGTTTTTGAGCAGCCTCACCTGGCCTGGGTTAGCTTGATATGGCTCAGGGGCTGGGTGAGGCGGCTAACCTGCGGTCCACCGGAATAGGGTAAACCAGCCATCCACCACACACATGCACCACAAATCACTCACAGGATCTTCATCTTGGCCAGGTCCCAGAAGGCCCCGTCTGTCAGCTTGCTGATGTTGTTCCTCTGCAGCTTGAGCACCTCCAGACTGGAGAGACCCTGGAAGGTCAGCCCTTCTATCTGACGGATGCGGTTCCTGTTCAGCTCACTGCAGGGAAACACACGCATAAACACACCGAGAGTGGATTAACAAAAGACGACGAGGGAAGAAACCTCTTGTGTGTTGATGATACTTATTCTCTATGGGAATGAAACCATCTCACTGTAGAACGAGGCCAAAAACAACCTCCACCTATTGACTGCTCTGTATATCCAACAGCCTATCCCAGCTGTGGAATGCTGTGCCCTCATGCTGCATGTGCATCCATCACACCTTAGTCAAACCCGGAGAATCCCTCGACATACAAGAGGAGGTGATTTTTTTTGGGTGCGTGCAAGCACCTGGCCTATAGCAGCATTCTTGGGCTGTAGCTGTATTTCTTCCACCTGTGGCACTCGGGGGGCCCACTGGTGTTTGTTTGTGTGCGTGTGCGTGCGTGCGTGTGTGTGTGTGTGTGGGACAACGAAGTCCCTCAAGCACATGAACATGGCTTAATCCTGACGGGGGTCATGTTGAGGACAGAGCACGAATGTGAAAAGGCTGATATTTGTTGTGGTGAGATGAAAAAGATGAAATGTGAGAAGATGGCAGGGGTCTGATAAATACAGTTTCTCTTCCCTCACCTTGTCAAAAGAGTCAGCCCTCTTCTGCGTGTGAAGTTCAACCCCGTACACCTATTGCACGTGCGTGTGGGTGCGTGTGAATGTATGCATGTATCATTGTGTGTGTGCGTGCATGAGGGATGTAATGGCCCCTGGCACGGGGAGCATAAACATCCATTCCACTTTTGTGAGTCTTTTGTGTGCGGCGTGTATGGCCACCAGCGTTGCCAGATACAGTGTCACTAGGGGCCACCTGTCCCACAAAGGGCCCCTGAAGCAACCGCTGGAGCTATAGAAGAACCTTTTACATGTGTGCCTTTTCATAGGGCAGAGAATGAAGGTGTTGAGCTACGGATGGGTCTTGGCTCTACACGCTGGGCCTGGAGGCGTGTGGTTGGATGGGAGGGTGTGGGAGGGTGGGGGGGTTGGACTGGGACAATGGATTCCGGATCAGGGAAGGAGAGCACAGCTCGCGGGGATGTGGAGGTGAGGCTGTAAATCACCTGCAGTACGGCGTGTTTACCCAGGCGGACACCCCCAGACATGTAGCTCAACACTAATGGGGTTCTGAATGTTAAACACACAGTGCTAGATAAACACGCCAGCACCACCTCCTCTTCCCTTTTATACCCCTTCCCTTTTAAAACCGCCAACCGTTTCCTTAGTCGCCGTGAGCCGTCGTGTTTATCTATCCATCTTCTTCTTTATGTATATATATATTATTTTTGTATTCTCTCTTCTTTGCCAGAACCCCCTGCAACAGTAAACATTATAATTCACTTGGAAAGGACAATTCCCTTTTTCCCCCTTTGTCGCCGGGTGTTTATTGCTTATTTTACAGCCAAACCTAATCAACGTTATTTCCTCTCCAGCTGAATTGTGTTTCTCAGATGTTCCCAACCAACAGAAAGCCTGCAGCAGGCCAACACACAGCTGCCTAGCGTGTTTTCACTTTTCTTTCTTCTCCCTTTTCCTAATCCAATGGAAGCCTGAAGAATCGGATTACAGTCCGAAGCGCCGTTTCTTTTCTCCCACACTAATGACCTTTGTTTTATTTGCCATTCCCCTTTAAGAGAAGAGAGCCCAGCCCTGCTTCCTTGGTGAGCACAGTCTTTACAACGGCGTGAATAAAACCTGTGTGTCGAGTACTCACAGCTGGGTGAGGCCGGGCAGCTGGAAGGCCCGTACCGGAACCTGGCCAATCCGGTTCCTGCTCAGTCTGAGCACCTGCAGCGTGGACCCCAGGTGGTCCAGAGACCCCAATTCCAACACATTGATCTTGTTGCTGCTCAGGTACCTGCAACCAAGAACGGAGAGGATCAGGGCCTGTGTGACATCGTCACTCAAACATGGTAGTACTACCAATGGAAAACCCCCTTGGAATAGGTTGGGATCATCAACAAGGTAAGCAAGCAAGGAAACAACATCTATTAAATAGGACTCAATATTGCATTGGGTGAGAAAACTATATAGTTGATGAGTGTGTTGCAATGCCTCATGCAGATGAGCTCCAAGGAGCCACTGAGCTTGTACTCACAGGTCTTTGATTCGGAGGCCTGCGGGGAAGCAGTGAGTGCGCAACTCAGTGATATCATTGTTGCTGAGGTCCAGGGTTTCCACCGACACTAGCTCTCTGGTCCTGGTGCCATCGATGCTGCGGATCTTATTATGATGTCTGGAAAAAACAGCATAGAAATGGTCCACTGTTAGCCAATTTCTGCAATTACCATTAGCAATCGTTATTCTTTTTTTTTCCCAGGACGTCGAGAACCTGCTGAAACACATGATAAATATTCCCAACCCAGGTTTGCCCAAGTTTCCCCACTCCTCTGATGAGAAAACCCCACTCAACCAAACGTTATTAGCTTCTGAGATCGGCCCTTGAGGAGCCAAGAGACTAGAGTACACAGTACCGAGTGGGTCTTGGGTTCTGGCAGCTAAACACACACACTCTAAAAGGCTTCCAAACAGAGGACTGGTCTTCTGTAAACAACCAAGTGGACACCTGAGCCATGGGTTTCCCTCCGGGCAGTCTTCTCCAGAGGAGGATTTAGGACTCACGGAGCACTTGAGACCACGATGGATTGTGGAGATAACTTATTGAGCGGTTCTCAAGGCGCCTGCGTAACGTCCGTTTGCTGATGATCATTTCCGACCAAAGGATTAGAACTACTATTTAAAACCAAAACCCTACAGACAATGTTGTCGTATATGCTAAGCTTTACCATTTAAAAAAAAAGAGACAACGGACCGATTTATGACAACTTTCCATCTGCATATGCACTTAACTATGTATACTTTATAGTACATTTTCTCACGCCTTTAACACCCACTCCTTTAAAAAATGTGTTTAATATCAACAACTCGAGCTGTGGGGAGGGGGGGGTGGGGTTGTTTGTACTTGACTCAATGTTGGGGAATTGCAGATAACACAAAGATTTGGAATCGATCGTAGTCTAATGTCCAATAAATGATGTGGGAACCTTTAGCGCTGAGATCACACTAGTGATGAGTGTAGTGCTGTTGTAGTGACAGCTGGCTGCTCATTGTCTCGACCCAATGAAACGGAGCTAACCAAACATGGCACAATGGTCGCTTTTAGGGTGTGATTCAGTGCCGGAAAACTTTCTCCCATGTGGTTAGGTGGAATTCATCTGTAAACATTACACCAAATATAGACCCCTTTTAATAAGACAGAGCTAAGTACTTCTAATTATTGAATGTTGAAAATCTTGAAGGCTTCCAAAATCTCCGCTCTAGTATCCCTGTACAGGGGCCCGGAGTGGGACGCAAGATCAATCTGTCCCTGGTTCTGAGACAATCGTGCAAGCAGGTGTTCTACCAGTCAAACTCCATCAAAACAAGGTCAGTCATCCTTCCTTTCCAGCCCTCTCTCACACACACACACACACATTTACTTAGTGCCAGGGAGGAGGGGTAACTCTACAGTGGCCCACCTGTATAAACAGCACTGGAAATAGTTAAAGATGAGTTGGAGACAAACAAACAAGGAAAGGGACCTTCGTTCAAAGGGGGAGACAGAGAAGGACAGAGGGACAGAGAGAGAAAGAGAGAGAGAGAGAGATGGGGTCAACAGCTGGTGACCTTTGGTGGGAAAAACAGATCTATTTCAAACTGGTGGCCCCTCTCTCACTCTCCTCTCTTTCTTTTTCTGTTTCTCAGTCCACACGGGCCAAATTCCTTCTTCACTTCCTCCATAGTCATCTCTCTCTCTATCTCTCTCTCTCCCACACTCTGAGTGCAGCTGTGGAAGAGCAACAAAGAGTGCGAAAGAGAGGGAGGAGAGAGAGAAAAAGTCCCAAGCGAACATACGCTCACACAGACACAACAGTTGTGTTTATCAAAACAGTGATTATCACACGTCCAGCGATAGCTCAGCTCAACAGAGTTCTGTGATGGCTGAAAGCGCTATTCACCATAAAACCCCATGTAGATCCTTATCAAAAGAGGCCATTGGTCCTCCTGACACCTCTTTTGAAGACACATTAGCGCTGTACAGTATCGCGTCTGTTCAGATTGGTTTTCGTGTGCTCTTTTAGAGGGGGGGGCAATGGACTCTTCCTTTGAACCTCGACACGGGGACAATAGCAGAATTATGTCACAGATCTGATCCGCCCGCAGGCCATATGATTGTATCTGGAGTGCCGGGGACGGCTTTCTCTTGAATGTCCTCTTGGCCCATCAGTGCACAAAGACCCACTTTGTGCTGCTCCGCTGTCACTTTGAAGCGGGTGATTTAAAAAAAAAAAAAAAAAAAAAACCTTGCTTTGCGATTTCTCTTTTTCTTTTTCTCTTTTTGTAGCCCTCCTGCTGGGCAGAGCATTCTGGGAGCCTGTGGGACGCCGGGCTGGGCTGGCCAAGTGCATTATTGGGCTGTGGGAGCTTGGCATACGGTCCCATGTCTGCCCGGTTTGTTTTGAAGCGAAAAGCTGTCAAGTCCTGGGGGCTGTGTTTTTGTTTTTGCGAACGCGTGAAGTCCCCGCTAAGGAGTTCCAGCCATGCCTCCTTCTGGCTCGGCCCTCTGATTGAGAAATGAGCAAATTTGTCTGCGGAACATGGATGGGAAATCACCGGTGACGAAGTGGACTGCGTAGAGATTAATGCTGTAAGTGGCTTATCTCCGCCCCATGAACTCCAGCAGAACGAGGGGCGAGAGATCAAATGGATAAGGAGTGAGAGGGAGAGAAAATAAAGAATTAACAGGGAGAGCGAAGAGAGCGAGAGACGGCGAAAGCGAGGGAGAGGGATAGAGATGACGATCAGAAAAAAAGAAAGCGAGAGAGAACAGAAACAAAGAAAGAGTGAGAGAGAGACAAGTTGTCGAGCAACTGGTTCAGATCAAAATGAGCAACACTCCAACGTGGATGCTCCCACAGCAGCAGCAGCAGCAGCTTCTCCTCCGTGTCGTTGTGGGAAGGGCGTGTGTGCGTGAGGAGGACATTATTCATCCTGTGTGTCACTGGCAGTCAGTCCTGTCCATCTGAATGATGAGCTCGGATATGTGGGCGACTTAAGTACAGAGACACTATCGGACTGCCAAGTCTGAAGGGCTCTCTGTATGTCCCAAGGACTGAGTCCAAGGTTACAGATCTTCTCACTCTGCGAGTGTCTGTTTTTGTGTGTGTGTGTGTGTGTGTGTGTGTGTGTGTGTGTGTGTGTGTGTGTGTGTGTGTGTGTGTGCGCGTGTGTGTGTGTGTCAGTGCATGTGTTTCTGTGGATCTCTGCGTGTGCGCGCCTGCGTTCTTCCTTCAAACCACTTGTCACGCACAAACCCGCAGTCGGACGGCATTCCAGCCGATCCTTAACCACAGCAAAGGAATTTGGTCTGCGACGCACTGCCATCCACGTTCCGTGCGGCTGCGTGCACCAAGGCACATTCAACACACACACACACACACGCACACACACAGACACACACACTGGAGTGTGTACACAATCCTACACACCAGATCTCTCCTTCTCACATCTTTCTCTCCCTCTCTATCTCGCTCTCTGTCTCTCTCCCCCATATCCTGCCTTCACCACATCCTCCTCCTCCTCCTTCACAGCCACGCCTCTTTGTCCAACAGTTATGATGATGTCACGCTGACCCAGCCGCTACTCCCTTACCGTCCCCCCCCGCCAACACACACACACACACACATGCATAGACTCACTCCCCCCCACACACACATGCTCCCTGTCACCCATTTTACAGTAAGCATTCTGATTGACAGCTGCAGCTGCAAGAGCTCCGATGGGCCTTCAGCTGTGCGGCTTCGTAAAGCTATGACCAACACCCCCTCCCCACGTACACACTCCCACTCAAACACACACACACACACACACACTAACACACACACACCTTCTCACTGCAGGCTTTCCCATAGCAACAGGCTATAAGTCAGGCAAAAAAAGACCACCTCCGCCACCCCTGCCCAACCACCAATCCCTTGCCTTGTAGAAAAAGAGCCAGAGAGGAATGGTGCAGGTAGAGCCAAACTCCTGCAGAATAAACTTCACAGTGTATGTATTTTAATAAACACTACAAAAGCTAGCATGGAAACTGAGTGTTGCACAACGCTACCTTGAACTTCCCTTGTGAAACATGGGCGATGTCTGGACAAATTCTGAGAAAGAAGGCAGATGACACAGAGACGGCCTCGGGGCTAACCAGCGGCATAGCGGTCGACAGCTGGGCGTTTTACTAGCAGAGTAAGGGTGAGCGCGCTAGTGAGGTGTAAAAGAAAATACACAGACTGTCTGGATGGAATGGCTAGCGCTAGCATAGCTATGGGGTCTTTGCCTTGTTGTTTTCTGGTTAAATGGGAAGCTACAGCGAGAGAGAGAGAGAGCCGTTGGAGGCTGATAAACAAAACATGCCCAGCGAGGTCTATTCCTTGGCAGTGTGTCAGTCATGACATTAACTTTCAAATCAGATTATCCATTTTGTTATCATCTAAATCAAATTTAACAAAAAAAACTGATATCTTCTACATTATCCTCAAGAGGAATCAGACAGGTTCACTTCTATGTGTGCTTTAAAAAGACGGAAAACACAAGCACACAAACATTTTTGACAATTTTTTTGACACACAAACACATATGGGCTGCTTTGCCTCTCCCCAAATAGGGCAGTAAATCTCAGCAAGAGGCCAGTAAGGGCCAACAGAAAAGGGGTTTTACAAGGAGGACGCAACAGCAATGGCAGCGCGTCATGGGAACCGAGTCACACGGGAACAGTCCAACCCGTACATGACTGGTCAGTTGCTTGACCACACACTCATTGCTGCCAACGCTTCGGCTGGCATTAGTGCCAGCAAGGCCCATGAGGAACGGGAGGGGAGACATTTGGTTTCATCCAAGGCCTCCTCAAACTGTCAAAAAGATCGCTCCACAGAAGTTAGTTTATGGTCTGTTCCAAATGGGGTCATCAAACATGTGATGACAATTGCAGGAAATGTAAGTGGGACAGTACTCACAGGTAGAGCAATGCAATCGTGGAGGCCGCCTGTCCCAACTCTGGTATGGAGGTCAGTTCATTGTGGTCCAGATGCCTGGAAATAAACACAAAAAAATGGAGTGTAAGACAACTACATAATTATTAATACAAAAGCATCTACCTAAAAGGAATTCTATCATAACAGGATATGCAGTAGAACCCTAAAACGTCATTGTATTTTTCATAAATAAATAAAAATCCAGACATAAATCACAAGAGACTAAAACCCTGATCTATCCACAATAGCATTTCAAAATAAGGATAAGCTCTTCCTGGTACAACTGTGACCAATCAAAACGTTCCATGACAAGTCTGGTTGTGCAGAGTGAGTGACAAGTCTTCCCCTTTCCAGAAAAACCATAAATAACATGAACGTGAAACAGATGTCTCTGCCACGGATGTCACCGTGTTTGGTCCTGCCTGCCATGGATGTCACCAGAGTGTGTCACCGCTGATCCAGCGTGTTTGTGTGTGCGTGTGCGTATACGTGTGTGTCCCACATGCCTCCGCTGAGCGACACAGGACCAGACCCTCTCCTCATGGTATTAAATATTTACAAGGCCAGCGTTGGCCACGGTGTCCGGTGATGGGGAGGGACTTAATATAGAAAAACCACCACTTTATTCTCAATTGGCCGTTGTGCCTGGCGATACACGCCAGGATGCTGCCTGGATATGCATGAGCAATACTGGGTGTTAAATCCCCTCCCTCCCCCCATCGTGGTTAAATTACCTGGAAATCACACTTGCTTGGTTTTTTGATTTACATGTGAAAAGACACACCCACACACATATTCATACACACACACTGCACTAAACTTAGTCTACCACGATCTCAAAGTAAAAAAGCTAGCCCTTTGTGATCGACTTGACGAGCACCTACGGGTTTGTCATATGTCAGCCGATCGATAGAGCAGCCAACACAAAGGCGCTCATTTAAGAGTTAAAACGTAGCCAACAAACAAATCAACCCCCCCTCCTAGAAGGAAACGACCCCCTGATACACATCACGGGAGGTGTTTTCCATATTAATGACAGGTTGTGTTGAATGACTTACAGTTCTCGCAGGTTGGGAAGGTTGGCCAAGGCGTCGTAATTTATGCTGGTGAGCTTGTTGTGTCCAAGATTTCTACGGAATAAAAAAGGAAAAAGAGCAATAAACATCCAGCAAACAGTTATTACTATGCACACGGAAGTGGTAGAGAGGTCATTCATAGTTCAAAACTGAAACCATGGCGTTAGATTAAAAACAGGTAACAAAGGAACATCGACTGTTTCCCAACTGGATTACATTTTTTCAATTTGAGGAATACCCCCCCTTCCTCCCTCTCTCTGCTGGTTCCTCAGGAGGTTATGTGTTTGAGAACACAGGAGTTCCTCTGCTCAGCAGCCCAGATCAATACTATTGATACAGCGGGTGTGTGTGTGTGTGTGTGTCCCTGCTGGCTCACTTCCCTAACAGCCCACAGCCATTCATCTGCACGCCGCTCAATTTGCACTTAAGGCGAACAGCATATTTAATAGCTGGCACTTTACCTGGACAGCGGCTTATTAGAGAGTGATTTGTCAACTGGTATAGCGTTACCACCGCCGCCCAGAGACAGAGCGAGATGGAAAAAACGAAAGGTAGTGTAGATCTGTGTGGATGGGATACACCTGGGTTTCAGATAATAATTCCCACACTATATTTCACACAATCACCCCCATCCACACACACATCCTCTTTTTAGTAAGACGGTTGCAAGTCATTATTTTGGTATTTGGTTATGTGTGTGTGCGTGTGTGTGTGTGTGTGTGTGTGTTTAAGAATGAGGTAAACAATGCAAGCCCACTGTCCCTCGGCCCTACTCCCGTCAGACCTGAGAGAGAAGGCCTGGGATTGTTTCACGGGGCTGCAAAGAAATCCCCGGTTGTTCATTCACTAGTGTATGTCCCGGACATGTACCTGCTGGTCAACATTCCACCAGGTCCCACTATAGCCTCAAAAGACCACCGTAGGGCAGTTGGGGGGGGGGGTGGGAGAGGCATGGGGTGAGGTATTGTTGGCACTCTTTTAGTACTGGTTAGTTAACATGTAACTGTATCTTAGTCTGTATAAACCTATCAACAAATTCCGTTTTCTGCAAAGATTCCACTGCTTGAGCCGCACAAACATGTTTATTTGCATGAGATTCATTTCAATCTCAGCACAATGTTTGGCCCCCACTGTTACCTTGGCTTTCCCTTTCCGCTCTCCCTGTGTGTGAGGACCTCTCATCCCGACTCCCTTGTTCAACCTGGTGTGTGTGACAGGATAATAGCAGAGCACGCGCCTGCCCCCCAGGCAGAGACCTGACAGGGAGGTGTGTGTGACATCGTGATCATTCACTGCTGCACCTCCCACCATTGTGCCGCAGATCACTAAATCGTCGTCCGCTGCAATAGGAGGCAATTAACTTGTTACACTGGAGCTAAGTGAAAAATCACAGGGTCTTCCTGTGGAACGCCTGGCCAAGGGGCAGGGAGGAGGGCGGGAGTAGGCGAGTATGCTGCCCTCACCACAACCGCAGAGAGGGAGTGAGCACCGTCATCTGGTAAAACACTCAACAGTGTGCTTTCAACATAACAGGCATAGAACACCCCCACCCCACCAAACACGCACACAGGCAAACAAATGAAAAACAAGAATCCTCAAGCAGCCGCAGCCGCAAGACACACGGTATAAAAGCAGCAGTCCTACCGGGTCTGCTGGATTTCAGTCTAGGCCTGTAGCTTGTTGTGCCATAAGGATAGGGCAACAACCGCAACATATGCTTGCTTGCTTTTAGTTAGCATTCAAAATATTTCACCATTCAAATAGGGTTCAAGGTGAAAGGAGAGGTATCTGCGTCATTGGCATCACAAATGGATTTATTCGTCCATCCGTCTTCCAGGTTACCATAGTGTTACCAGCCTGCCTCAGCAAGCAAAGTGCAAGGAAACGCTGTATTTGCATGTCAAAGGACAACAAGATAGGAACTACGGAGATGTGAGAGCCTTAAAATAGATGAATGAAATTATTTAAATAGAAAGAAAGAAGGGGAGACAAAACAACAAAAGACATTGGTAATCCCGGTTTCCTGGTGCTGAAGGTCAAACTAAACAGATCTTGTGCGTGTGTGCGTGTTCGTGTGAGCTTGTGTGAAGTCCACCCAGTAACATCACACAAGAGGGGTGGGGCAGGCAGCGATCACACAACGATTCTTCTTACCGCCTCACTCTCCCAGATTAATCTTTGTGCCGATCAGATAGGCAGGAAGATAAGGGTCACACCATCTTAACACCTTCTGTAAGGCATGGAGATAACGCCCGTTTCCTTGTCATTCCTCTCTCTGTCTTGAGCTTGCAGTGAGGGTGGGGGCGGGGTGCTACACCAATACTAACTGTGTCTAACGCCTTTCAGACGACCCCTGAACGTGCTATTTTACAAGCATTAACCCCAATAGGACTGTGTTTAAACAGCACAAGAAAAGCTGGCTGTAATAGGCCTTCCTTGCGTGCAACTTATTTAAATATACAAACACACAGATTTAGCCCACTTTGAAATAAAAAAATGCAAATAAAAGCCCATCTCCTTAAACTTATTTTTTAAAAACCAGCAGGAGACCAAGCGGTGATGAACTATAGCAAAGTAAAACAAAGCATGGAGTGTTGCAAAGAGTGCTTTCCATGGCACGGTATAATTAGAATGGCTGTCAAGTCTGGGCTATTTATCCAAATGGGCAAGGCTGTTTGACATTAGTCAGGTAAAATCTACGCCCCTTATCCCCACCCAAACCTAGTGCTAGATTTGAGAAGTGTTCGGAGGATAAGAGATGTTACATTTTGTGAACTTTATCCTTGGCTGAATAGTTTGTCACTAAATGGTTTTACCATCACATATAGTACGTAGACATTTTAGCCCAAATGTGCCAGAACAGAAGCAGAGTTGGTATTGGTCCAGGGATGAACTCTCTACAAAGTACACTACAAAGTAACTCAAACATGATAATCTACTCGCACATGCTAACATTTCACCAATGTTTTACTTCTCCGTTCCCCTAGCTATCTGATAGCCATTGGTGACCACAGAAGTCAGGGTGACCTCTACTCCCTCAACACTGTAGCGAGGCGTCGGTTGGGAGGGCAGCTGAGATCAGTGTGGGGGTGGTGCTGGTAGTGGGGGGTAGGGAGAAGGGAGGTAAGGAAGTGCCCCACACTTTCAACCCTGAACCCATTTAACAATGTATAGCTCCCCAACCCCCTCCCCCAAGGCCCGTCATTAACACATTAAAAACTGGCTTGAGATTAAGGACAGAGGAGGAACTCTGCAATTAAAATGCATTTGACAAAGAGGAACCAAACCTCATCTCCACCAGGCCAACGACACCGTGTTAAATCCTCCATTCATTTGATTTGCCATTTGACTCTGCGATTGCTGGGGGAAATGTAAAGCATTGGTTCCTTTTTAGAAAAGACACCTCACAGAAAGTGGGGTCAGCCAGCAGTGAGTGTACCAAAGTCTCGACCACCTGTTGCCCCCGAGCACCAGAAAACCATTCAGCAAGCCGGCCGAGCGGCCAGGTCAAACGACAACCGCCTGGGTCAGCAGAGCGGGTGGTAGAGGTCACCTGAAACAACAAGAATCTAGAACATTCCCCCGGATGGTAGACAAGGCCCTAAAAAGAACAACAAGGATAAACCAACCTACCGAATGGCCTGAGTGAGCAAGTTCCCCTCAGCGAGTGAAATAAAATTAAAACTAACCTACACTATGGCGCAATTAAAACCGACACAAAGCCCATGCCTTCCCACAATACCCGTCACATTAAGGCTGTGTGAACTTTGCTCACTGCAAGCAGGAGGTGATCAGTTATGACCTGGTCGGCGGCCGAAGGCTCTTTAATGTCCTCCATTTCGAAGTCATAAACTAGTGCAATGATAACCTGTATATGAGACAGATAATACACCTATGCACACACACACAGACATACTTCCTGCCATAAAAATGGCACTTTATGGCCCGGCGAAGAACAGTGATGGTGTACACAAAGCTAACGCCAGCTCGAGGCCACCCTCCTTTTGTTTGTTTTTTACAAGCTCAACAACCAGAGAAACAGAGGAATGAGAAGGAAGAGCAGTGTCTAATCTTGAACTAACAAGACGCTAGAGGTCTGAGCTGCTACAAAAACACACTGGAGCCCCGTTGATGATACATCGGATGTGTAAATGATAAAGTGGATGACATGTGGAGTTTCTGTCAGAGAATAGCTCCGGAGAAGCCGAGCACAACTCGGTGGAGCGATCGGGGGGTTCGATGTCGGTTCCAATCAGGTCAGCACATTTATCCCCCCCCCCCCCCCCGCTTGCTCCCCACGCCCTGTCCATATGCTTAACCTGCAACCGAGATTCCACGCAACAAATAAGAAGATCCTTACGGCACTTTGGAGATCAGAACGATTTCGGCACAGTGCTCTGTCTCCCTCTCTGAAGTTTCCCCGACGCTGCAGACAAGGCGAGCGATCTGGCGGGCGAGAGGCCCACATCTTGCAGCCATGTGGTTGCAGCCTAGCGCTCTGTGGGCTGCCGGGGGACGGCCACTCCAAACAAACAGTGGAGGAGCTGGGAAGGAGAGTCAAGGCGAGCCCCAGGCCCCGAGCGTGAACCCCACAACCAGGACTGAGGACGCCATGGCCAGACACAGGCGCACTCCATGGTTCACAGCAACACAACTCTGGTGAGGGTGTTGTTTATGCGTGTGCACGCGTGCTGTCTGCAGACATGCATGCACACACACACACACACACACACACACACACCAAACTTCAACCCCATGGGGGCAGGGTTTTTAAGCATGGGAGCGTACTAATGTGTTTCAGACGCCGCCAGACGACTTGATTAGTAGCAACAGAAGGAAATTAGTGTACTTAATTCAACCGGAGGGCTAATGTAAATACGACCTTAAGTGGGGCTGTTGTACAACGCCGACCTGACTGCCAACCTTGCATTCTCTACTTCAAAAGAGAGGAAAGCCAATGATCGTGATATTACCAGTTTTCCCGCCTTTGTTCCTGTTTATTATGCAAGCAGACACAACGCTGTGCTAATTTCAGCATAGCCAATACAAAATCAAACAGGACACAATTCGGCGCATGTCATGATTTGCAAACAGGTTAGAGGAGCCAAGATAGTCCTATACCTTCTGACTATGAAGGATAATTTGGGTTTGAAGATTTTTTGGCGTGTGGTACATTATCACTCAGAACCTTGGCTTCTCTCTCACCAGATTGCCTGCATTACAAAACGGGTGGGTGGGGGAGAGGGGGTTCTCCACTCGGCATTCGCAGTCTTGCATACGCTCTTTCCAGCTCACGCTTTTTCCCCCCCCTTCTCCAACAGCTTCTCCAGATTTCCAAACTCTTACCAGATGTAGAGAATACACAGATGATTCATCGATCAAACCCACTTTGTAGACACCGACTCCGCAGGGAGAGGGAGCAGGGGGGATAAGTTGGCGCCCCAAAGTGTCTTAACAAAAAGGCTGTCTATTCTGCTGACTGGATTCTATTCTGCTGACTGGATTCCTGTGGGATGACTTGTGGCAGCAGCTGTTTGATTGTCATGGAAGCCAGTGCAGGACCATGAGCTCAGCCCATAACTTCATGTTAGTGTCAGCCTTTTGTCTGTCCTTACGAAAGTTGGAGTCTGACCTGGGCTTCTTCTTTGCCAGTTCTTCTCGTCGTCCATTAATCAAAATAAGCCCTCCCATTTACAGGGGAGACGCATAGCCCACGTTTTTCCTGAAGGAGTATCTTTAATAGTGTAATAGCATACATTTATTAGTCATTCGTTATCTGATTACAATTTTGTTATCGCTATTGTGACTATGATGTAGATGTAGAAAAAGACCCCCCTCATGACTAACCAGTCATGTGACCCAAACCCCCCCCCCCCCCCCCCCCACACACACACACACCACAGTAAAGCTTCCCTTCCCAGCAGCATGCCCATTTTAAAATGGCGAGCGAGGAGAGGAAGGGAGCGGGCCCAAGTCCAACTACGTTTTGTTTTGGATCGGATCTCTTGGTCGTTTATGTGCCAGGTTCCTACAAAAGGAGATTTAAGTTTAACCTTACCTAATGGCTTGAGTGAAGGACAGCTCTGTTCTTCTAGGCTAAACAGCCAACAACAGCCCCGATAAGGGCAAAGAAAAAGTTAACAGCGCAACCATAACATCATCTTAAACTCCATTGGGAACCATCAGGACGGCCCTTTTCAGAAATACTGCCAGAGAACAGCGCAGTCACAAGGCTACAAATGCTTGGACAATAAACAAACTCAACGTAATCACTCCCCCGACCACAAGATTACAAGGCTGCGTAGCGAGAAATGCCCCAGAAACCACAAGGGCTCCAGAGTACCGCTGCTAAGAGCTGCTGCTGCTGCTGCCGGAGCAACAACGCTGCTGAATTTTTCAAATTTCTGCCTTGGTGGAGACTCAAAGAAGAAACTGGCATCAGTCATGTTCTCGCCTCACATCTGAACCCAGCATACAGGCATAGCACAGGCTCACGTGACTGATGAATAGCCAATGTGAATGTATACAAAGGCTTAGGCTAAAAGGTAAACACTGATGACAATGTCCATCTTAGCACATGTTTTGGCTATTAAAAAAGGGAAAATTAACAGAGAGAAGAATTGTAAAAGGTTTAGAAAGAGCAAACCCTTCTCTTGTATTGAATTAGTAGTTCTACCAAGACCTGACTGTCAAGCGGACCGTTTATAGGGAAATCCTTGCCGCTGGGGGAGATGGCTTTGAACTGCGGCTGATGCCAGCAGCAGCACCAGACCATGACATTGACAAAACACTTCCCATCAGCCCACACCATCACCACAAAGACCAGGTGATCTGAAACCCCACCCTGGTTGTGCCAAACCCCTAACCGGTCAAGCCACCAGACCCTGACAGGAAACCACCAAAACAAACCCACTTCCTGAGGGCAGAAGCCCAAATCCACTGGATATGGGTTATGTTTACTACTACAGAAGCTTTTCCTGACATTTATCACAGTCAAAGTGATGAATGAATTGTGGGGACCGACCGCCGTTGTTGGGTTCAAGTCCTTTAGGTGACTACTCAGGCCAAACAGGGGATGGAAAGGGATTAGTTAAGATCAAAACAATGTATATTTTGAAGGGAACTTATTTGAAAATAAAAGTAGGAAGAACAATATAATACCTCAGATGGTAAAACAGTAGTAGTGGTTTACAAGTGGACAATAGGCTTTGCTTTATCTCCATATGAACGTTGTAATCACTGCACGCATTAGTCATGCTTTCATGTCTCTGCAAAATCCCATTAACAAGATGGCATAGCAGGAAGAAAACCACTATTTAAACACATTACTTGCCCTGCAAATAAGATAAGGTACCACTACTGAAAGTCAATATGTGATTGAATGCAGGGAAGCTTTTTAAATGTATTAAAGCTATTCATGATTTATAACAATGGTAAAGAACACCTTGTGTTAGCTTCTCACAGTATTATTCAAATACTGTGGGAAGCTAATGTTTATCATTAATGGACAGAACTCACTTGATGGCTTGGAAAAAGCTGTAGGCTACATTTTACCTTTCATGTGAAGCTTAAAATGTTATAACCCTTATAATCAAACCTCCTTACCATCAATTCTTCAGAGTTGAAAGGTTTTAAATGTAAAGACATTTTTTATTGAGATTGTAGGGTTCCAATCAACAGTAAACGTGGACAAATTTATGTTGTTAAATTAAGTATTTATATACAATGTAGGGGTTCAAATGATACACAGTTGCTGAACTCTAAGACTGTGGTTGTCTTTACTGTTCATATGTCCACGGTGAATACATTGAGGTCAAGTAAGATACATTTTGAATATTCAAAAGGAGAGTGGACTGTTGGAGTGGATATGCACACAGCTTGTTATTGTTGACACCCAGCAGTAAAGGTTCTGCCGCTTCTTCCACTCTGAGCTAAACAAACCGGCAACAGACTAACAAACTCAAACTAACTCATCGACAAAGTCAGTGACGCTGTGGGGTTGAAGCTTGACTCTCTAGTGGCGGTGTCAGAGAGAAGGAGGAATTCCAAGTGAGGGTTAGTATCATCTTGGACGGCGCCAACCTACTCCTTGAATTGATGGTCAAGCAAAGGAGTACATTCAATGCAAGACACCATGAGATACCGAGCACAATAGGAAGTCATCCCTGCCAGTGACAATCAAACCTTTCAACTCCTCCCTCAAGAGTTTGAGACACTCCGAGTCAATAGACTGGCCTGTCTTATTACACCCGTCTGCAGCTATTACCCCATACATGTATCAATAAATAACAATTGATATGGTCAACTTAACCTTACAATAATTTTCTGCAATAATTCCCAGAAGATTTGTTACTTATTTTATATAACACACACACACACAAACACAGTTGTAATGTGACCCAATTTCCCCCCCGGGATCAATAAATTATTTCTGAAGTATTCTGAAAAAGGACAATAGACAAAACTATTTTGAGTCGTCCTGGTTTCTGCTGTGTTTTTTTTTTTTTTATCAATGCTCTCCCATCCTGGGACGGTTGGTTTGGACAGGTTCCTGGAGTAAAAATAAACCTATCACGAGCTGTGAAGTAAGTGGCCTAAATTGTCTGTCCTAGTCAAGCTAACCCATCTCTCATTTGGCCAGTGTGCTGCCCGATTTGGTACAGCACAGCATTCTAGCATTGGCATGACACTACACGTTTTACTACATGGGAAATTAATTATGAAAAGCAGTTCAAAGCAGTATTCTCTGTTCTGTCATATCTAGCAGACCTGAAACTTTACAAACTCTACTTCATTGGTCATAACTTGCTCAAGGCCCTTGTAATGGGGACACATTCAGAAACTACTGAAATACTTCACTATCTCGCAATCGTACTGATCTGGCACTTTTAAAACCAAAAAAGTCAAGGGCTTTCTCTCTCTCTCTCATCTCTTTACTAACCTGCAAACACAAAAGGGCACTATCTCAAGTGGTGTGGGAATCTGCAACCTAGGTGTTTGGAAAAGATAATTCTAAAGCAATAGAGCAATTCCCTTTGACAACAATAAGATTACGGGTTCTTAAATCTTGACCATGGGTTGCTTAAAGCAATAAGGTTTGCTCGCACGCAAACTTGGAGCCCCTTAGGATCACTAATGTGCATGCACATGTGGGCACAAATCACATATACACCCGGTTGAAACTCAGTTCTCTGATATGTGATAGACACTTGTGTGCCGCCTGGGAAGACCGAAAAATCGGTGGGTTATAGTGGCTACACTCAAAATCGGCCAAATGATACTTTTGTTTAATAGGGCAACTTGGACAAAACCATTGTGCATGTCATTTTTGAAGATGCATGCCTTATTTCCCAGGGGAACATGAACTGACTACCATGGGAACCTAGGAGCCAAGCGAATCCTGAAGTATATATTTCTCATGGAAAGCAATGCGACATTCACACTCACACACGTCATCTATAGAAATTGTGTAGCCGCATATGTGAAAATGACCCCTGCTATAAAAGCAAAATTGTCTCCAAGGATTCATGAGCCATATCAACCGCTGAATTAGATAACAGGGGAAAATGCTGCGCTCTCTGTAAGAAAACTGACATTCAGCTAGAGGGCCATCTGATTTCATGAGAGATCCGTGAAATTGCTCCTTAACTGGTTAATTCCCTACAGGAACCTGAAGGCTGAGGTCAACTGTGGTCTAGTCTGGCCCAAGGACCCCCTTCTTAAATTTACAAGAAAATCTTATTTGTGACCTTATCAAAATCAAGCATTAAGATAAACTCCTACTCATAAATCAAACTCATGTAGATGGCATTCAACAGCTAGAAACTTTTACTTTCAAAGAGTTAACCTTTTTTTTCAAATGTTACATTTTGACATTTGCAAAGCTAGAGAAAAATATCAGAAGTCTTTGTGATGCCTGTAGGCCTACGATTTCTGCAAGACCCAAGAGAGCTTATTGCACACAACAAAGTTTAAATAGACCACACATTCTTATCACTATGGTATTGAGGAGACACCAATGTTATCAGATTGCTTTAAGCCAAGCATTTTAAACTTTGCAGTGGTCTAAGTGTTAGCTATAGTTCCAGAAATAAAGTAAATTTGCCCCAACTAATAAGGGGGAAATTGTGATGCATACACAATTTCTGCCCGTCACAGGTGTGTTTGTTTGCTTGTATCCTACGTTTGTATCAAATTCTGACCCGGTGTATGAATGGCGTAAGATATATAGTTTGGTATGAGGTAAACAAATTGGGTAAATACAACACTTTTAATTGTCAAACAATCAGGCGAATAGACATTTCAATCAGTTGCCAGTTGTGTTCTACTGTTGTGAAGCTCTGATCGATAATACCTAATGTTTACATAAAATCTCTGCTGCTTTATTGCGGACCTTATTCAGAACTGTGCAACTGTGCGCCCCGATGACCCCCCAGCACCACCGCTATCCCGTTATGGGTTTGTCAATAAATAGGCTGAGGCAAGACGCGCTATACTTACAAGGAAACTGTCCCAACTGGAAGGTCCAGCGGGATCGACGACCAGCCCAATTTGCTACAGTCCACCGAATCCCCAACGCAAGTACAGTTCTGGACACACCGTGCATCAGCACTCAGTCCCACATTGATAAGCAGTTGGAGCGAAAGAACTAAATAAAAAACATAATGAGAAGAAACAGTTCCAATTCGTTCCAGGGACGCCGCCATTTTGTATCCAGGTTTAATGGAGCGGCTACTCATCTCCCCTGTTATCCACAAATTGAAAAAAAAATAGTGAAGATAAAGTACTTTTTAAAAAAGGCACCTAAAACACCTTCTTGTGTGAGCAAATTGTGTATAGAAACGTCCTAAACTACTAAGTGAGTACTCGAGTTCTTAGTCCAACTTTGCCAACGCGGGCTGAAACCAAAAAAGGTGATTTACAATTTGGCCAGCCAAAAAAAAAAAAGCTTCATAGAATATTTTAGGCGCTCCGATTTTTTAATCAAAGTTATAGGTGAATGTCCGGAACATGTTGGGGACGAAGTTTCCCTCTGAAAACAACGTTTGTCTCCCTGAATAACATCTTCGGTGACTGGACGTTGAGAACGGTAGAGGACACGCTACAAGACGGCTCCCAAAGTAACTGTTGATCAACTTTATGTTACAGGGAAAGTGTTGCCCGGACCGCCTCGGATGAGAGAGTCGATCCCGACTCGGACCCAGGTCGGTAAGGTAACTTTAGAAAATGTTCCAAACTGTCCAGACGAAGTGAAATGAAGCAACAACATTGACGCAAACGCAAGGCTGTTCTCTCAATACGAGCGCTGTATTCCGCGAAGCACTTTGCTCATCATGTCGAACAACTCCAACTTTTTACATTCACGCCGCCGCCTACGTCTAAAGGGTCTGGAGGGTGTGCAGTGATCGAGTGCAGTCTGTGTGGTCAAATAAATCCCGGCGATCCGAGTATTAAGCAAATGTAGTCTCCCGGTCCTTGCGTCTCCACCATGAGTTTTGCCCTTCTTCAGTTACTTTCCTTTTTTCAGGCTGATCATTCCACAGTCCCACGTTGGATGCACAAGAGCGCCTTAGGTCCTCCCATTTACCTCTGCAATTGGCTGTTCAGATTTGAGGAGCGGGTTAAGCCCTGATCTCACTGGCTGTATAGGATTCTTTAGGCGTCGCAAAGTGCCAGAGCCAGTGACCGACTGTCACTCACCAGTCGTTGACCCCACCCATGTTTCCCACCCTGGGTGCGAAACCGCACCACCTCCTCTCACTCTCACTACTTCTTAAAGGGACAAAGACCATCACAAGCCACCACGTTTTATTCTCTCGTTCTCTCGTTATGAAATAAATTATGAGAAAATAAATGAGCTCGCACGCTGGATAAACACAATCGATAAAACAACCAGTTGGTTTCGCCTGATTTAATATTTGGTGAGGTTTGTAAATGTGTATACTAATGGGTGTGATACATAATTAATTAACTTTCTTTGAATACATTTTATTTTATTTTATGGAAAAAATAGCCTATTTTTTAATAAGGTTATTTAAACTGTAGCCTATATTTGAGAAAACAAGTTTTTTAATGCTTATTGGATATATTGTTTAAATCTAATTCCAATAAATACAACTATTAATTCCTTATATTGGTCATACCAGTGTCAAACAATACATAGTAATAATTTTAACGAAATAACAAGTGTGTAACATGTGCTGAAATGTTTATATATGCATATGCATATAATAAACATACATTCATAATAAACAACACGTTCAAAATATTTTGGCTGCAATCACGCAGTAAACAAAAACTTTCTGGGAATACTTTCCCAGAAAGTATTTTCCAAAAACGATTTCCTCTCATTTGCGTGTGTGTGTGTGTGTGTGTGTGTGTGTGTGTGTGTGTGTGTGTATCTTCTCAATGACTTTATTGGCAGTCATTTCTCTCCTGGGGTAAAGTCTATATTGCTGAGTAGATTCAATAAAACCAATATACCTATTTAATCAAATTCATAAAATGCAACAGCATTTTCCACTTTAATACGGTACATGTGGAGTGTCTTATTAATGCAAGGCAACGTCTGCATGGTCGCGCATAAACAACTATCTGTTTATAAGTAGGGCTCTTATACATTCGCATTTGTAGTGTTTTTTTCACACATATGCATGTGTGTGTTTTGAGAGGGGCACACCACTACATTGCACATACACACTGATCTTTACACCATTTAAGTGTGCCCCATAATGGTCTCATGATAGCACATAATTCTTCCCAAATGGTGAAGTCATGTCCGCTCGTTGTCTCAGAAATGCACATCTGTGATAAATCGATGGGGGCCCCGTCAGCCACTTTGGGCCCTGTCAGCCACTTGGCCCCTGTGAACACAATGTTTTTTTTTGTTCCCATCACATTTCTTGCCCTGGCACTGACAGATCATATTGATTGACTTTGTCAGAGTTATTGCCATCACTTCGTGTTGGGATAAGTCCCAGAATTCAATCCAATTAATCACAGTGGTGGAGGAAGGTTGATGGTGTCTCTGAGTGTGTGTGTGTGTGTGTGTGTGTGTGTGTGTGTGTGTGTGTGTGTGTGTGTGTGTGTGTGTGTGTGTGTGTGTCTGGGGGGGGGGGGGGGGGGGGGGAATGCAGAGATATTCACACCTGGATCACTGCAGGCATATCCGCAGAACCATCCCCTGGTTCCCTTTCCAATGAATAGAAGTGGGTTTCACGTTGCATCATGGGTTTGTAAGTGTACACGGTAGCCCACAGGTGATGCCCTGAGCCTTGCACACAAGCACAGGAAAATATCTGAGCAGCAGGGCCCTGTTAAGACATGACTTCATCAGAGATGGAAATATTAGTTGTTGGAACGGACCAAAAACATTGACATGCCCTTAAATATACTAGTTGTTACATTAATAAATGTATTTATGTATTTATGTGCAACGGGAGTTTGGATGGAGATATATTCACTGGTGTTGAAGAAAATCCGCAAATCTTAGCAGTATTAACTTCTGAATATGTGTGTGTGTTTTGGTCTCAATTTATACATTCATTTAGCCAAATGTGGGCTAATATCTCTAATATCTGCTAATTTTACTTTATTTTCGACATAGTGTAATTATGTGATATTATACCTCAACATAAAAATCCATCTATTTGTTTATGTGACATGATTCCAATCCATCTGTGTAGCTTACATTTTCAGCAATTGTTACAAGTGACTAGAGGACTACAATAACAACTATTCCGGGTATGCAGCCCTGGATCTGAATGCTTCTTCAGAAGATCTGGCATTTGGATCAGGTACTTAGGTGGTCTATTCTGAGACCACTGTTGACATGTCTTTTAATGTGATTTATTTGGTGGCCTACTTGCTAGGAATGACTTGGCACACAAATAACTTTTGTGTTACTAACACTGAAGGCAAAATACCAGGCTATACCAATACCAATACTAGGCCAATTTATCTTTGTGCACACTGTTCGGTTAAAGCAAGCCTGAGCCAGTTTCCAACGTTCCTATTCACTGAGTGAGTCGAGTGTCGGACCACCTGCTGCTGATAACTCATTAGTCTGCTGAACACTGCTGTAGGGATTCTTCCTGTGATTAGTTTCCTCATTCTTTTATTGATAACACAATTAGGATTTGATTATGTTGGATGCAAATGAGAAGATAAAATTACCATTTAACTTGATATTATACACAATGGAGGTAAATGAAGTGGTCTGAAGCTAAAACTAAACCCAAATAGCTTGCATTAGTTAGGTGAGTGCTGCATGCAGCGCTCAACAATTGTTCTTCAGTTTTATTCTTTCTTTCTAAATTTCTTCTTTATTATTCTCTACAAATATGGGAGTTAATGGGAGGACCGCGGGAGTCAATTGGAGCCGTACATTGTCCAGTAGATTTATGTTGATCCCATCTTCAGTTTACTTCTTCAGCACCACTTCTTGATAGTTCTCCTTTATCACAATAGTCTTCTCAAGATTGTTCGTTATCTGGTCTACTGTTCTTTTGTCACAGGCCGTATCCACATTTTTTTGTATTTCCTCATAAATTGTACCTTTCCTTACGGCCCCATACATTTTTTCTTGTATATCCGTAGACGACCAAATAGCGATGAAAGCATTTGTTTCGTTTATCGACCACGGTTGAATTGTTTTCTCTTGAGTACTCATTTTGATGTGACATTTGTGACGTCTGTGACGTTTGTGTCCCGACTGGGCCCAGCAACTTAAGGGAGCCGTGCCGGTGCCGGCTTTTGAGCACCAACAGTAGGCGCATTTTAGTCTGAATAGACAGAACTGGTGCTAGACCCGGCAGCGGCCCGGCACCGTGACAGTGGAAATTAGGTAACTGTTGCGCTCGATCTTGCTCGATCTCGATCTTGCCAACTGCAAAAGTCGGCAACGCGCCAACACCGCGAGAGGAGTGGAGTTGATACCACCCTGCGGTATAGGTGCACCAGCTTTTCTGTTTTGCTTGTTATGGAAACTTAGCAAACAGATCAGCCAAGACATGTCTGACATGTTCTCATGTTTCAACAAGCGGCAGCTATTAATAAAAGCTGCACTGGGGCTTGAAGATCAGAACTAACCCCAGAGCTGGTAGAGCACACCAGACCAAGTCAACACCAAATCAAGATCCACCTGAAGACAAACTAAACCAAGGCCAGACCAAGGAGCACCTCAAGCCCAAACAGAAGTCCAGAAAAGAACCATGGAGCTCAAGTTCCTCCTCTTGGTGGCCTTCATCTTCTCCAGTGGCCAGTGCCTGGATACGGACCGCTCCTCGGAATACACGCCAAACTGACCGTCTGCCAGCCCGACAGCTGCACCCTCATCAGCGAAATGTCCGCCATGCGGGAGCGTCTGGCGGCCATTGCCCGCACGCAAGATGGCCTGCTGGAGAGCGTCCGCTCCCTCAGGACGGAGATGGCGGCGAACCAGAAAGAGCTAGGGGTCTGCAGCGCCCAGACCCCGGTGCTGCAGAGGCTGACCCAGGAGCTGGCCCAGCAGCTCAAGGCTCTGCAGGAGAACACATCGGCCGCGGTGCCCCGGGTGGCCTTCACCGCCGTGCTGGGCCACTCCCTCGGCCCCTTCTCCATTGACATGGCAGTCAAGTACCCGCTGATCATCTCCAATATGGGCAACGGCTACAACCCGGCCACGGGCTCCTTCACCGCCCGGGTGCCCGGCATGTACTACTTCAGCTACACCATGTACAACGGGAGTCCAACTCCCAACTCGGTGGTGGGGCTGATGAAGAACGGCCAGATTATAGTGACCACCTGGGACACAGCGGGGGGCGACCAAAACGGCAGTGCCACCAACGCCACCGTGCTGCAGCTGGAGGCCAGAGACTGCGTCTACACCCAGCTCTTCGCCAAACGCACAATATATGATGACAACGGCCGCTACAACACCTTCAGCGGCTTCCTGCTCTTCCCTCTGTAAAAGGCCTGTCGGCCATTTTGTGAGTTTTGAGGTTGATTTGCCAGTGTGGTTGAAAGGAGGGGTTGGCTGGATTAGTGGTTATTGTTGACAAAGAATATATTTTGGCTTTTGGCTTTAATGCAAATAAAATAATATCTATAATGCTTGACATTAATTCGTGTGGTGTGAGTTTTTTTAAGATAAATATATAATTTTGGCTGGTTTAAAAATAAAATGGGCGAGATTATTATAATTCTTTCTACAAACATCAATCAATACCATACCTTTCATAAGCCATATTGTTTGTGCAGCTAGTACCACTATTATTTCAGCTACTACTACTACTACTACTTCAGCGACTACTACTGCTATTTTTATAAAGGGTGTGCATGTTTTCATTGTTTACTCCATTTAAACTTTTGAACTCTGTTCAAATCCCCTAACTTGATTTAAGCCATTTAAAGTTTCTTTATGTCTTAATCTATGTGGCTTTATTAAAATGTTTAATATTTTCAACCTCACTTTGTACTACAGCACTCACTGCATTTTCTGCAGGAAATGCATTTTCTAGTTTATTCATATTATTTTATCTGTGAATGTTGGCCCATTTTTACTTCATTATCTTTATTGTTTATATTTATGTTTGCAACTTTATACTAATAATTGATTTTAGATTTATATTTTCTTTAATACATATTAGTAGACTGAATATAGTGTTTGCTTTAAAACATATGGAATGTTTGGATGCTCTTTTATTTTAATATTGATACGCAGACAGGCATGCATGCACACACATGTGTGTGCATGCATGCCTGTCTGCGTATCAATATTCCTTAACACCAACCATATTTGAGTGGCCGCAGCTGGAGTGGAGGGAATGCTGTGTGAAATGCTTAAGCAGCTGAAGTTATGGTCTTGGATCCGGCTGGACAACCAGAGAAGATCGTTATTCGAACAGTTAGATACGTTTGGTTGTTATTTTGCCCCAAAAATCCCCCCCCCCCAAAAAAAAATGAAAAATCCAATGGAGGTCTGGAAGGCTGATGTGTTTGAAGAAGTCAGAGAGAGAAGCCTGGAGCGATTTATCACGCCCGTCTTACCACCATCTTCAAACATAAGCCATCTGCTCCAGTCATTCATCAGCAATAAAAAAAAAAGAGAGAGAGAGGCGTAAAAAAAATGTGGTGGTGGACTCAAGGCCCAGGAATGGCCTGCGGCTGTTTCTCGTGGCAGCGTGGAGATGCCTTGCTAATAGGAAGCAGAGACAGGCTCAGGGGTCCCTTTCGATAAGGGGTCACTTGTTAAGTGGCGTGATCCCCGGTTCGGCCTGGGAGAAGCGGACGGGCGAATGGCGCAAAAAAAATTCACAGGATGACAAATGCAGAAAACTTGAGACGGCAACGCAGGCTTTGAAGGCAGTAAGGGTGTCAGTGGGCAAGAGGCCAAGCCCCATAGTGTACATGCACACATGCCTTCCCCTGAAGACACCCCTCATTCACTCACTCCTTTGCACCCTCACTCCTTTGGTGTTGTCCTCATAGGGGGATGATATATGAATCATATAGTGAGGAAAATGTATTTGGGAACGATTGCCCTTAAAACTTGGCGACAGGCTGCCAAAGTCTATTCAGGGATTGTTTAAGCCAGATATTCAGCCAGGTCATGATCCACAGAACGGGTTAATAAAGGAAGCAGAAACAGGAACTTGAACAACGACTTTCGGCTTCTCAAACATGGATCTACCTCTTTCTCCTTCTTTGCTCAACTATGAAGTGTGCAATAACATTTATTACACACATTTCTCACCTGCGCTTTGTTTAATGAGGAGAGTGAATATCCACGCTTTGCCAAGTTCCTGTCAGGAGTCGGGCCGTTTGCAGCGCTGCTGCGCCAGCCAAACAACGGGTGAAGAAAGACAACCGCACCCCCACGCCCCATCGCTAAGAACCTGTTCGGGTCACGGGGATGGGCGAGGCCACGTTCTCTTGGCCAACTTTTCTGTTGTTCCAGTCCCCCACCTCGAATGAAGGTACGCATTGTTAACAGCAAGCCCAATCCAATTCTTTTCAACAGGTGTTTACCTGCGTCCACATCGCTCACGTTCTCGCACTGCTGCACACAGCCGCCGAAAAGCCATTATTCTCTGGTTGACTCAACGTCTTTGACAGATGGGCCGGGGCTGGGGAGAATCTCTTGTATATTTGGCCGTGCTTGTTTTAATAGGCCTTGTCAATAGAATATTTCATAGAAGAAGCGATGGCCTGGAACAGTTTTTGTTCTCTGCCAGCGGAGGAATGTGCTTATTTGAGGCTCTTTGAAAAGATGACTTCTGCGTACCATGGCAGGCACGGCCAAGCAGCTCTTTGTCTCTGTGTTTTTAGTGTGAACACATTATTGCCAAGGAGGATTCCAACTCACTCTTGCTCTCTCCTTTCCTTTCAGCCTCTATCTCCCTGGAGAAAGGGTCAAACACAGAATTTTTCTTTGCATAGAATTTAGATGACCACAGTTCCACACGGCATTGTTGAGCCCAATTTGCAGTTTGTGTACAAAGACCACAGGTGCGCTGCATGGCTAAAGCTATTATTAAAATGTTCTCCGGCTGAAGCCCTGCCAGAGTTTCCCACTTGGTCCACCACATTTCCTGAATAAACCAGTGTGTTTTAGACGCAGCGACTCACACAGTGGCTTCACCGCACGCTTGTTGTGGTGAAGCCACTGTGTGAGTCTTAATTAGCGGGCTAAGTCACAATGACCCTCCCTTGCTAAATGCAATTATGCCTTCAAAGAATCCATCAAGGCTTTAGGGGACAAAGGTGGAAAACTCAATTTATCTGAAAGTAACTCAATCCCTGTTTACTTCATGGTAGAGCATATAGGCATCCCTGTGTTTGTCAGTCTGTGTGTGTGTCTGTGTGTGTGTGTGTGTGTGTGTGTGTGTGTGTGTGTGTGTGTCATATATGTTTACAAGAAATTCTTTAAACGTAATTACTTTATCTTGAGAGTATCAACTGTGGAGAAATGGCAATTAAATGGTATGTTAACTTCCAACGTGTGTGTGTGTGTGTGTGTGAGTGTATATGTGCGTGTGTGTGTACGTGTGTGTGTATGTGAGTGTGTGTGTGCCTGTTGTTTCAGTGCATTCTATTCATAGGGACCAGCTTAGACAAACAGGGTTAGTCAAGGTCATTAGAAATCACTTAACTTCTCGCTTAACTTCTCATTTGCCATACCATAACCATTACAGTGCTGCAGTAATTAGTTTTAATTCACAATTTAATGCAATATTTTTTCATCCATTACTGTGTAATGTTTCATTTAGACTCTGGAACCTGTATTGCTGTTGAAAAAAAATAGAATTGAATAGCCCTTGAATAACTCTTTAAAGTAAAACTAAACTGAAAGCTGAAACACAACGTGAAAAACACTGTGTGTGTCTTAAACGACAAAACCGCTAACATTCCATCAGTGAAAAGAATCGACCCAAATGAATCAAACGTTCTTCCTTTATCCTTTATAAAACTTCTCTCTCTCCCTCTCTCTCTCTCTTTCTCTCTGGTCTCACTGTGAGAGGCTGGCTTATTATTGGAGGCTTTGGGAGCACTTGTGTCACTACGTCGAAAACACAAAGAGAGAAAAGGAATCCTCATCTCCTTTGCTCTCTCTCTCTCTCTCTCTCTCTCTCTCTCTCTCTCTCTCTCTCTCTCTCTCTCTCTCTCTCTTTCTCTCTCTCCCTCTCTCTCCCTGTGTCTTTTCCTCGGAGGTCCCCTTTTGCTAGCCTGACAAAAGTATAGAGTCTGGGTGAATAGGGGTGGGGTGGTGACAGTGCTGAATGGGTCCAGGAGGAGCGGGAAGAGGGTGGTGGGATGTGGGGTGGTAGGGGAGAGTGAGAGAGAGAGAGAGAGAGAGAGAGGGGGGGTGGATAGGCGGGGGGGGGGGGGGGGGGGGGGGGCTCACTCATGCAGAGAGCTCCCAGATCCTCTATACCTGCCCTGGAGAGAAGAAGGGCCAGCTGCCTCCTGTGGGACGTTTCGCTGGGCTCAATAGGGACCTTGTGAAAGGAGCCCGGACAAGCTCGCTGAATACCAAGAGAGAGAGAGAGAGAGAGAGAGAGAGAGGGAGGGAGAGAGTGAAAGAAAGAGAGAGAGAATGAGAAATGGAAGTTAGTGAAGGATGGAGAGAGGAGGTGGAGGGGGAGGAGGAGGAGGAGCGTCAGGGGGTAGGGTTTGCTATAGCCCATCGTTACGGCCCTGCTGGGGCCCGAGTCCCCAGGGTTTTGGCCCTGAAGAGAGGAGCAGTGTGGATTAATCAATCATAATGGAAATTAGGATGTCATAGTGAAGTGGCCGCAGCAGTCCATTATTTGTCCAGTTCAAAGAGAACGAGAGTGGCTCAAATTAAACCAAGCTTGACTAGGTCGCTTCTGAAGCTGACGAGCATGGAAAAAGATTACTTGAAGGGCCCTTCCCACTGGATGGTACAGAAGTGGCGTCGTGTTGTACTGAGGGATCTCTGTGTGGCAGGTCTCCCATGATAAATGATTGCTGCTATTTAGCATTTTTATTTTCAGCTCATGTTTTTGTGCTTTGATAAACTTTCAGAGCCCAGCCCCCCTTCATACCCTCTCTCCCTCTCTCTTTCTATCCTCCACTCTCTCCTGCTCTCTCTTTATTCCCCCACTCTCTCCCTCTCTCTTTCTATCCCCCACTCTCTCCTGCTCTCTCTTTATATCCTCCTCTCTCTCGCTGTCTCTTATCCCCAATTGACTTCCTTTAGTTGGCCAAAGTGTTGCCTGGCTCCGCTATTGCTGTACTCACCCACCATGTGTGTGTATGTGTGTGTGTGTGTGCCCGTGTGTGTGTGTTTGTTTTCGTGTAAGGGAGGTCAGAGCAACAATCCACATGTGTGCTGTGCTACTCTTCTGAACTGCTAGGCTGTGCTCTATTTCTTTATGCTCTCTCTCTCTCTCTCTCTCTCTCTCTCTCTCTCTCTCTCTCTCTCTCTCTCACTCACTCTCTCTTACTCTCCTTTCTCCCTTTCTCTCTTTCTCTTTCTTCCCTTTCTCTTCCCGTCTCTATGCACCTTCCGGCCTCTTGTCCTCCATCGCCTCCTTCTTTTCCTAATCAGCCTCAGCCCCCTCCCCCACCCTCGCTCCTCTTCCCCCCGCCTCCCCACCATACCTCAACACTTTCCATGCCAGCTTCCCCCCCCCCCCCCCCTCCCCATGCCCCTAGGCCTCGGCTGCTGCTAATAGGATAATGGCTGCCATGTTATGCACACTTAAGTCCCACAGAGTAGCACTCAGGGCACTGTGGGTGTGTGTGTTACTGTATGTGTATGCCTGTGTACATGTTTATGTGTGTTTGCATATGAGGCCTTCAACCACGCTGTGAGAAAGGCGCAAAATGTATAGTTAATTTTCCCCTGTGTGGAATTTGTGGTGAGCAAGATTTCAATGAAATGACCACAGTTTAACTTCACTGGCAACAAATCAGCTGTAACTGCCACAGAGCAATACTAAAGCCCTCTGCCCCCCCCCCCCCCCACACTCCCATTCTCTTCATTAGACAGGCTTTGCCGAATGTCCAGCTGAGGCCACTTGAAACCGACCGTGGGCCCTTTCAAAAACAGGGGGACCCTGAAAACCCTCATCTCCCAAAAGGCCTTCGACAGCTCCACCATTCATCTGTCTAAATGGGCCCTGGGGCCCGGGGCCTTTCTGTACTGTTTAACCAGGAGCTTTCAGACCTCTCAACAGGTTTAAGCCCGGCCTCAACATCAAGGCTTATCGAGCTTAGTCCAGCTCACAATCTGTTTTTGCAAGATTTCTACGCAGAATGCGGTCAAGACAGGGCTTTTAATGAAAGGATTTTAATCACTTATGCCTATTGTCCATAAAACGTCCGGAAGCTTATTGTCCAGAGACCCCTTGAAACTGTATTTTTCAATAAAATAAAAAGCACAAATTCTCAAATCCCTTTAAGCCCTTTCTAAGTTATTTATTTCATAATAATGGCAATCAACAGCCTGGGAAACTGAAGATTTCATGCTATAAATATAATAATATAATATAAATGTAGTATAACTTTGAGAATTTTGTTATACAACTTTAATTTGAAAAAGTTGGTGAAGGAAAAGTAAAGATGATGTCACAACAAAAGCACCAGTTGGACTTTTTTGAGCTATCGCCAGATTCCAAAGGTGCAGTGTAAACTGCCGAGCAGATGTTTTCTGCTCGCAAAGCACGCCAAGTTCCTCCTCTAACAGAAGAGACTTCTCGCCACACATCTCTGCTGTGAAGCCTGCTAAACCCATCGGCCTCCTCTGTTCTCTTAAACACTGTCGAATGAAACAGCCGTAAACGACAGGTATGGGAGGATAGAGGAAACAGAGACAATAAGAGCGATACAGAGAGGGGGCCAGAGAAAGAGTGAATGAGGGAGGGAGAGGAAAAAGGGGGAAAGACAAGAAAGTATGCTTGGCAACTAAATATTTTTCATCCCCTATTGCTATAAAAGCCTCAAATGAAGAATAAAAGTGGAGCGAAAGAGAGTGACTCAAACCCAGGCCTCAGGTATCTTGAGGCAGCTGGAAGAGTTTTGAACGCTGGCCGCTGGACAGAAACCGGAGCGCAGCGTGTACCTCAGCTTTGTTCTCTGGAGGAATGTCAAAGATCAAGCAACCAAACGCTCTGTTCTGAGCTCACACTGAGCGCTGGTGAACACATGCCCGAAAACATGCGCACACACATACACATCATGCGAACACACACCACCAGACACACACACACACACACACACAAACCTTTGGTATGATTTTATGCTTTGTTTCTCATTCTTAATGATAAAACAATGTAGCAGTAACGCAAATCAAATCATAACAACAATTATATTAATGTTGCGGGCTTAAAGCCCATTGCATAAAGGCGTAAAGTCTGCCAATGACTTCCACAAGCCTTATTTGAATACATAATGCTTTGCAATACTACGTGGCTCTTGAGTGTATGACCTGATCGAAAAGCAAAGCCCTCGTGAATCACAGTTTGCTTGGTGATTTAATGCAGTCAGTTGCACAATACGTGGAGCAAGTGTGACCATGCAACAGATGTCAGGATTTGCAGACAAGAGAAGCATTAAATTGGAGTAAATCGAAAAAGATCCGGACACATGAGAACAGTTTTGGGAAACAACCCCGCAAAAGACACGCACACAAAATGAAGCACACTTATTTCCACCAAAACCATTTTTCCCACTCGTTCTGAAGCCCTGACAGACAGTGAGTGGCGCATGCACCCGCATGGCATGCTACGTGACTAATCGTGTATCCATTTGACCTGGTGACCCCCAGACATGACGAGCAGATTAGTTTTGCTGCTAAGGTGCCGCTATGTGTCAAGCCTAGATGATGCTCCCCATCCCTAGTTTTCCACTCCGCTCACACACACGCACACACACACGCACACACACACACACACACACACACACACACACACACACACACACACACACACACACACACACACACACACACACACACACACACACACACACACACACACACACACAGGGAGTCAGATGAAGGCACTCCTTCCTGTGCTGATCGGTTATGCTTATTTAGCTCGGGCACCTCAGGCGTTTTTTCGGTTCCAGGAGCGTGAAGAGACAGTTGCACCGCGGTTCCGCATGTCTAACGCCGACCAGATACCCTCCAATACCACCCACCCACCCCACCCCTCTTTCTGACTCTTTTACTCACTTTTCCTTTCCCTCTCTCAGCTTGATTTTTCTTATTTGCCTGTGTCGGTCTATGTGGCTGGCTAGGTGAGCTGGTGAACTGAATATCTCAGAAACTAAACTCTTTAGGTTGATGGACTTGGATGTTGAACTATACAGAATAACACATGTGAAGTCTTAATGCAAGAAAGGGTTAATATATGTTGTAAATGTGCTATATAAATAAAGTTTGATTTGATTTGTCTGATATATATAAAGAATATATGTACCCTAAATTAAATTGTAGAAGCATGTGTGGGACCCACTGTAATGTTGGGCATATTAATGGTCACTGGACACCCTCCCCCCCAATTCTTGTGCTATGTCATCATGTGTTGTTTTTATGGTTCAGTTTATTGTTTTGTACGTTTGTGATCTTGGGTGGGTTGGTTGGTGGTTGCAGGGAGTGAAACTCTCAGGCGCTTTGGGGCAGCTTCGGGGGTCCTTCGGGTTAGATACAGGAGAGCTTTCTACTTTTTCCCTTTTTCTAATGTTTTCTGCACTGCCTCATTCCCTATTTCCTTCACTGCCTGTGTTGCATTTGTGTATATGTGTCTCTCTAAATAGGTAAATATGTAAAGCTATGTAAAGGCCTAAAAGTGATTAGTTTAAATATATTTTAAGCTACTATCAATTGCTGTGTGTCTGTTACAGCAGATAATTTGATATACGTTGTAATATTATTGATGTCCCCTCCAAAAAAATACTGTTGAAAACAATTCCATCTTTGTGTCCTACCCTAAGTTTTAAGGAAATCTGCGCCCTTGGGTCTTACTTAATACCATGCAAGTGGGCTTTGCCTTACAACACGGAAGCAAAATGTTAAGGGATGACACAAGCTAGTTTAAATCTCCTTAACTCTGTTAATCTCCCTGTGATTTCGATAGTAGTAAATTAGAAATTATCATAAAAGTGGTAGTTCCTTAATACCTGCCGTTACCTTCCGCTTCAGGTGAAAGAACGCATTCGGCTCACAAAGGTTCCAGTTTAGACTGCCCTCAAATGAGGAAGATGCGTGTGAGTGTTCACGTAAGGTGCGTGCGGAAAGAAGCTCTTGACATCACGTGAACAGTGAACGGAACCAATCATCTGTAAGTGAAAGAAATATGTACATTGAATTAAAAAAATATTCTAAAAGTAATTTTATGTATTTTCTCTGAATTCTCAGCATGAGAAATATGAGTTATGGTGTGTGAGAACTAGGTTGTTATGCGTGAGTCTAACAGTCAAAGCGACTCTGCAGCTCTGTATATAAACCTTGGCAACATTTTTTCAGGGTTGCAATCTGTCACGTTTCTGTCGTGTGGTGTTACACACGCTTTCGTGTTCGGGTTCACTTCTCACGCTGCCCAAACAATTCTCATGCCAAAACACAGCGACAGAGGTGAACAAGCCAACGTATTAAGGTTACATTTTAATTGTTAAACCAAGCTCAGATCTTTGATAATAGAAGATCGCTGAGTAGTTGAAAACCGTGTTTTTCATAATGTGTTTCCATGGAGCTGTCTCTTACATTTCTCCCTGAGTGGTGTCCAATGCTTATCTCCCTGAGTGGTGTCCAATGCTTATCTTCATGTATATTGGCCAAGTTCACACCCAGGAGCCAAGAAGGCGTTCAAGCAAGATTTGGATATTGGAAGAAACACTTCTTTGACTTTCATGAGTGAACAAACATGTTGTTGGGTTAGTGTGTCTAATATTGTACTGAACTTAACTGCCTGTTGATCACACTAGCGGATTGGTAAAACACCAACAGTATTCTTTAATTCTCATCGCTCAAAAACCCAAGACATTCCGATTGCTCGAAAAGCCGAGCCAGGTCGATTGCTTATAAACCCCAGCCAGTCGAAACACTGGAAGACTCCAGCTGGTCCGAAAGTTCGAAAACCCCAGAAACTCAGATTGCTCGAAAAGCCAGGCAAACCAGATTGCTCAAAAACCCCAGCCAATCAGATCTCTGAAAAATAAAATATAAGAATAAAGATAAACAAATGTTTTATATTTCATTATATTCAAATATTTTTATTCACTGTCCAGTGTCCAACCAAACAAATAATCTGCTCCAACAAATCCCAAACCATCCTCTTCCTGTCATTGGGGGGTTAGGACTCGACACATAGAACCACACTTTCACAAATAAATCTCATGCCTATCTTGCGTTAATTCATATAGGCTGACAGCCGAAAAATGAAGTGGCTGATTAAATTATACACAACTAGGCCTGGAAAGCATCAGCGCGCACATTTCCATCCTGGCCTGCATGTTCCGAACCTAGGGAACAGCATGCAGAGCGTCCTCGGGACAATCTGAGTTTTTGACACCTGTGGGGGCAGAAGCCTCCAAGTCAAACACGCAGGGGTAGATTAAAACATGACCATAACAGGACATGTGCAGTGGAATCAAACTTTCTTCATGCCGAGGTGAGGGGGGGAGAGTGCTGTGAAGTCTGGCAGTCTGTGAAGTCGTTAGTAGGAGAGAAGAACAAATATTGGAAAGAGACCCACATGGCTCACGTTTCTTTTTTGGCTTTTGATATATATAAAAAAAATACCTCCTCTGTTTTTTGAATGTTCATATATTTGATTAGGAAAAATAAGATTGGTGGCTAATTGGAAGAGAGAGAGACATTAGAGAGACAGACATTTCAATTTGAATGCATCAGCCATTTTCTCAATTTACACCCGTTTGTAACGATTTGCAAAGCTAGACTGGTAAGGACACGTTGTGAATGCATATGTGTGTGTGTGTGTGTGTGTGTGTGTGTCTGTTTGTGTGTGTGTGTGTGTGTGTGTGTGTGTGTGTGTGTGTGTGTGTGTGTGTGTGTGTGTGTGTGTTGCTAGGAGGGGACAGTTTCCTCTGCTTCTTGTCTATTTTGCGGTTTCCCAAACTAACTGGTAAAGTTGACCAGTTCTTCTGCCTCGATATGCACACCTTCCTATCTGGCTTCCTATCAGTCGTTAGACCCTTGTTAACAGTAACCATCTCATAACAAGTTAACAGGTTCAAATAAAAGTAGAACATGCACGTTTTAAAATGCTACAGGTCTCAGCCGAATCCCATCTGACAATGAAATGTCTCTGTTCATCCCATCTCTGTTAAGGCATGTTCGACTTATTGGCCGAAAATATGATGGTCATATAAAGTCTCTTTCAGTCTTTTTCCAAACAAATTATTCCAATAAAATGTGTAATGCAGATAAATTCCAGGGGGTTAAATATTGGTAGTAAAAATATATGTATGTGTATTCATGTGTATGTGTCAAAGTGACTCAGGATTTTTGGTCTTTGCGTTTTTCTATGTGTGTGTTTATATGTTTATGTGGTGTATGTGTGTGTTTATGTGTGTATACGTGTGTGTGTGTGTGTGTGTGTGTGTGTGTGTGTGTGTGTGTGAGAGAGAGAGTTTGTGTGTGTGTGTGCATGAGTGCTTTGCCTAGGGCAATTTCAATCCGTCATTTCAAAACCTGCAGTGGGGAATTTGTTTAAAAAATCACACCGTTGAATATATCAACAAGTTCAATCTCTACAATCTAAACAGTCTAGCTGTAGGCTGCCTCTAAGATGTGGGTAATCTAGCAGTAGTGTATCAGAACCCAGTGTTGGCAGATCTGGCACGAAAAATACTGTGTGACTGTGTTCTAGATGTCTCTGAAGCATTCAGCTCTTTCTAGTTGTGTTGAGTGACATGGTTCAAAGTACATAGTGACATAGTATAAAGTACACAGAGTGATATTGTTCCGATACAGTCATAAATTATTTTTATATAATGTTAATCAGGGATTAATCCTGAGGGTTAAGCTACAGGCAGCGTGTTCTGTAGTAGTGGTGTAAGCATATTATCAGTAGGAAAGCGTCCACAAGATAAACGGAGGAACTTGACTAAAGCAAATCCCGATATGTGGAAATGTAAAAATTGACAGTGTTGTGTATGTCATACCAAAGATATTTAATGCACCACACCCCGGGAGAATTTCACAACCTTCACACCTGCATGCCCTAGACCTGTTTAACACCTGGTGTGTGCACATTCGCATGAATGCAAGCATGTGTATATGTATGTATGTGTCTTTGCTCGTGTATATCTGTGTGTGTGTGAGTGTGTGTGAGTGTGTGTGTGTGTGTGGGTGTGTGCGATACAAATATGAGATAGAGCTCAAAGATCGGAGAAACTAAATCTAGACTGCAGACGGCCGTTCCGTCGTCCTGAGTTGAGGTTGTAAAGTTTTTGTAGGACAGAAATCCCCAACATGGGATTCCACTCAGATCCCCCCCCCCCCGGGACGACCCCCAGGACCTCCTCAGCGCACCGATGCTTTTTCCAATCACCTCACAACACACACCAACCCAAACACACACACACGTACGCACACACGCACACACGCACACACCCCTTGCAAGTCAGGAGCCTGGTTTCCATCACCAGGCAAATTATTAAAGTTCTGCTTTGGTCAAGGAACACAACTCTCCATTGCTGCTCACGGCCTGGTTTCAAACGCCTTATGACTCATGCCCGTAACTGTAACTGTGCTTACAAGGGAATAACGGCTGACTCCCTCACAAATAAACCCAAAACAAACAACCCTTAATTAAACATATACCCACTATATAATCCTGCATGCTAACAGTGGGGAATTAAAGTGCAAACAATCATCTCTCGACATAGAAACCTTGTGCGACCCTGTTGTGTGTTCTAAGCAACATGCGACCGTTAACGCGTGAGTGCTTCATTTCTTAAAGTCTGGCGTGTTTGTTTACAGTTGGAAGAAGATAGATCTTTGAAACTGTTCACTATTCCTACTCAACACTGACTGCCATTCACAGAGCTCAGCTGCAGTAACAGAACTGTCGCGGACAGATGGGAAACAAGCCGCCATTACTTAGCATTGGTCATTTATCTCTAAACAGCCGCATTTAAACATAATTATCTCTCTTGCAGGGCCCATCAACACAGCATGACACAGGACATCTGTGTGTGTACAAATGTTGTGTGTGTGTGTGTGTGTGTGTGTGTGTGTGTGTGTGTGTGTGTGTGTGTGTGGGTGTGTGTGTGTGTGTGTGTGGTACGAACACACGAGTGCTGTGTTCACATGCACATGTGTTAATGGGGACTGGTGGAAAATTGAGATGCTGATAATGTTCCATCTATTTTTCTTGTTCCAAAGTGGCTTTTTTTTCTGTCTCACACATGCAAATATGCACAACAGATGTTTTTGTGCATCAAGCCATGTTTTTACAGCTTGGGAACAGTTAGGGACCCTTATGGTAATTCAGCGTGTGCAGATCCATTGGGCTCCTCCACACCATTATTCCTCCTCGGTTTGCAGACTCATCTGCTTCATAAGTAAACAAGCTGCACTGGGTTCTGCACAAGAGAAGTGGAAGAATTTCATAAATATTTATGCCTGGTAATTCCACAAACCACGCAATACTGATTACTATGTCAGGCCTTATGATTCAAGAGTTACATTTTGATATGTTTTTTTTTTCAGAGGTTGTAAAATACAAGGCTGCATTAAATCAAGAATGTAGTATGTCATATCTAATTAGCCAAGCTCCATGGCTACAAGGCTGGCAGCCAACAGGCAATCAGGCGTCATTGTGGAGGTAAAGAAGCATTACGGAGACCTTTACATGATACACATAAAAGAACCGCGAGTAGCAGTATGTCTGCAGGAACATGTTCGGCATAGTGATACGTCTTCCATGGCTATTGCCTACATGCCTGTTCCCCTCCACAAACAACAGACCTAGCTAGCAGCTAGATGCTACCCCCAGGGCCCTAGCTTCACAGGTGCAAACTTTGGTATGCCTACCCCCTCTCCCCACCGCCCCCCCCCCCCCCCGAAAAAAAACAAAAACTTGACCCTGTGTCATTCAAACAAAAACAAACTCGGGGCTGTAGCTGGTGGCCTAGGTTGTTCCTTCCATGTTATTATTTCCACTGTCTATCCGTTTCAATGGTCCGTTTTGTTGTTTGGATTTTTTTGTTTAAGCGACGCCGCCCGCGACTGCCCGACTACAAAGCCCGGAGAAATGTGTTAACGTGGGGTGTGAAAAGGGGGGCAAACGGGGTATTTGTTGTGACGTGTGTGTGGTGAGTGAGTGGCCATGTGTGGCGGACATTCCTGACGCTGAGCTGCTGCTCGTGTTTTCTTTGTGCCCCACTGAGATGTTTAGAGGAGCCTGCGCCCCGCCCCACGGCTCACCTGTTGAGCTTCTGACAAGCAAATAAATGGCTTCCATCATGGCGCAGATTGACCTCTGACCCCAGGGGATGGAGCGGGGGGGGCAGAGCTTTGAGTTGCCCCCCCCTGCCAAACACTGGGTGTTTGAGAAGATCTCTACATACACATAAACACACACACATGCACACACACACGCACACACACACACACACACACACACACACACACACACACACACACACACACACACACACAGACACACACACACACACACACACAAACACACACACACAAACACACACATGCGCGCGCACACACACACACAACCTCCGCCCCCACAGCAGCTAAAGCATTGAGCTATTTAACACCTGTGGCTCCGTCTCGTTGAGCTCACACATAGCTGTCCGATACCACCTTCTATGTATACACACACAGACACACACACACACACACACACGTAATGCATGACCATTTGTCACTAGCGGGCATGTCTTGGACCCCAGGAAACGCTTTGTTACATCTGTACTGTGGTTGCCATGAGCTACAGGATGGATTTCTCTGTTTATATTTGTCTTCACCTTGGGTGAATGCGTTCTGCAAGGTGCGGCGATGCATCACACATTCACACTTGGTGTGTTTTGCACACACAAACAGACAGACAGATCTATGCTTTAAGGGTGGCAGATGTAGTTTGTGGTTGAATGTGAACAGAAGTGACAACAGTAAACGTAGGGGCCATCTCGATGCTGTAGAGGGGGATCCCTCCACAAGGGGGTACCAACCGCTCAAAGGCATTGTGGGTATGCAGATGTGAACCCCCTCCATAGAGCTGCCGAGGTGGGCCTGAAGTTAACCAACCCAGGACATCTGGGGTGTGTGTGCTTC
>NC_136945.1:11656703-11704203 GCF_949987615.1 Pollachius pollachius | reverse complement strand
GCTTTACCTCCATCAACACTCAGCAAGTGAAACATTAGCACCTTCCAAAAAAAAATTGCCGCTGAGTGTGCTAACGATTTATGTTGAGTCTCCTTTCCAAACCCGGCCCAGACCAGCATCACCCTCTTTATGATTTATACAACCTCTGAACCCCTTTCCTCCTCTGTGTTCTGTATCTCTTTTTTGAATCTCTTAGGATGTCTTCACAATGCGTGGCTTGATTGTCCATCCCTCTCAGCAATGCAAATCTTGCCCCGACCAACCCGACTCCATTGCAATCCATAGCAGGGTTAGGGTTAGGCTACATGCATTTGGGACTGTGTGTGTGTGTGTGTGTGTGTGCGCGCGCGCACGTGTGTGTGTGTGTGTGTGTGCGTGTGTGTGTGTGCGTGTGTGTGTGTGTGGGTGTGTGTGTGTGGGTGTGTGTCGGGGGGTGGGGGTGGAGTCAGTCTGTGTGTGCGTGTGTGTGTAAGTGTAAGTTTGTGTGTGTGTGTCCATTTCTGCATGTGTGTGTGAAAACCCCATTTGGTTTCAGATTGCGGCCTGCACAGGGAGAAACACTTATTTAGTAATTAAACTGAATGCTACCTATTAGCCCAGGGCCCCCCTCGGGGACAGCTCAGGGGAGTTGATGACAAATTGCTATTCAAACAGAAGATGTGCCTCATGGTAGGTCTTTGAGAATGTTCCCTTTTTTCCCTTCTTATAATCTGGGAGGGGCAGACATAACCGTGCCAAATGCAATCAACATTTTAATTGTAATTAAATGTGTGAAAATCAATGTTTTTTCTCAAATTGTTTATTATCCATTTAGCTCCACCACGCCCAATAAAGCCATTGGTTTTCTCTTGATTCAGAAAGCAAATTCGCATGTCCTTCTCCTATCGGGGCTTATTATGGGAATAACAGGGAATCACAGCAGAGGAATCCAAGAAAAACTCACTTTATCCTCAATTCCAATGGGACACCCTAAGAGAGAGAGAGAGAGGAAGAGAGAGAGAGAGAGAGAGAGAGAGAGAGAGAGAGAGAGACTTCTGCCGGTGAACTTTTCCCCACTTCCACCTGGTTGCAGTGGAGGCTTTCTTCAGCCATGGTGGGCCTCTGGGATCGAGTGCTCAGAGGTGCGGGTCATACATACAGACTACGATCCTAGAGAGATGTATGTGTGTGTGTTTGTGTGTGTGTGTGTGTGTGTGTGTGTGTGTTTGTTTGTGCCTGTCTGTGTGTGTGTGTGTGTTTGTACGTGCCTGTATAAATGTGTGTATGGGTGTCTGTGTTTTTATGTGCCTGTATGCAAGTGTGTGGGTGTGTGGGTGTTTGCGTGTGCGTGTGTTGGTGCGTGTTGTGAGCCACGGCTGTCCAGCTCATCTTCCCCACGTTGCGGGCCGTCTCATTTATAATTAACCCAGATGACCAGGTGGCTATGTCCCAGTGTCCCTGCCAAGGCATGCCTCGCCGCGACCTCTGACCTTCCCGCAGGCATTCCGCTAGTGACAGCCATGGCTCATGTTTACAGCGAGAGCAGCAGCACTTCAGCCCGCTGGACGTACCGCCTCTACACCCCCCCGCCCATCCCCGGAACAATAAACGTCAGATTAATAATGCACACTGCACACTTACCCCAACAAATAATTACCAGCGCAGAGGAAAAGGGTGACGTGTGGCAGGTACAGATTGAAGAGAAAACACAAAGACTTGTTTGTTAATGGAGGTTAGCCTGGAGGAAGGATTCTGGCACTAGATCCCCTTGTTACCCCTGGTGCAGGCCTGTCATCGTCTCTGGCTCAGGTTCCTCTAGTTTCCCTTATTGTGAGCAACTTTATTCCCTTATTGTTCCTAACTCCATTCTTTTTTTGAAGAAGGTCCGCACCCAGAAGACACCACCAGCACCGAGGGGGAAACACAGGCATGCAGACAGAGAGACCCTATCGGCCCCCCAGGTCTAATCAAATCCATAGTCTGCACACCGGCTAACCTTCAGCCCCCTCTCCCTCCTGGTCTAGCGCTCTCGCTCCGTTGCGAGCCACCCTGAACTCCCCTCCCCCCCCCCTCACAATGTAACCCACCCCACCCCCTTCCCGCGCATGTCATCATCATGGAAACCCTGAAGTCTTTCCCAGATGTGTCTGGGACAAACTCCCCCCTAACCCCTTCCCTAATCTGCCTTGCCTGCTCACATGTTCTCCGCCGAGCTGTCCGCGCTGACCTCCAGAACAGGTTGAGGTTCACACGTTCTCTGTGGCCTTCTCTCATCGCCCTCATAATGGTTTGACAGGGGCGGTGGTGGGGGTGAGGGTGGTGGCGGGCTGGGGAGGGGTTGCGGGGGATGGGGGGATGGGGGGAGGGCGGAGACGGGACAGAGATCCAAGGTTAGCGAACAAGGCGTATCCGGTTTCTGTTGTGTAACGGCAATACCTCCAGGCTTCCTGTGCACATGTTCCGTGTAATGCCGGCGTCCCGGCCATCGGCCCGGCCCCCGCTAGAGGACACGGGGGTGAGTGAAACCCTACCTGGGCCGCGGCGTGCTGCCGTTTTGCCACACCAAGGGCTCGCTTTCCGAGAGAAAAAGTTAGGCCGATGCGGGCCGACAGTTCTTCGAGGACTTCTCGTCAGATGTGCAGGGGCTCGCGTTGCCCCGCGATGCGATGGGCGGTTCCTCTCGTTCCGAGGGACCCGTGTGATGCTTCCTGCGTTCGGGGCGGATGCGAGCGGCGAAAAACGTGCCCCTGCCTTTATTTTAACATGTCTTTCTGCGCCCGCACCCCTCTGTCCCCCCCGTCCCCCCCGCCCCTGTGCCTCTGCCCATCCCTGTCCCCGCCCCCCCCTCCTCCCCCCACCTCCATCACCTCTATCTAAAGGGCAGGGCTGTGGCATGCCGCCCCTTCCCCCCACCCACCCCACACCCCCACCCTGCTCCTATCTTTGTTTGCTTTGGCTCTCCACAAGACGCCGCGGCGCTGCACCTGCTGCCGCCGCGGCCCGCTGTCTGGCACGGCCCGGGGCGCGCTAAAGGGCGAGCCACGTGCCCGCGGCGGCACCCTCTAACTGGGTGACAATGTCCCCTTCGGACGTCCGGATCGGGGACCTGCCCCCTGTGTACCCTGGCTGCTCATGGCTGTGGGGGCTGCTGCTGTTTTCTAAGGGAGGTATTAAGGGAATGGGATTTTTTTTTTAACAGGGGAACTAGAATAGAGCTGGGAAATGCCACGGCCATGTAGATCTGGACTGTGTGTGTGTGTGTGTGTGTGTGTGTGTGTGTGTGGGTGTGTGTGTGTGTGTGTGTGCGTGTGTGGGTGTGTGTGTGTGTGTGTGTGTGTGTGTGATATTTTTGAACCACATGACAAATTCACCCTTACCTATTCCACCAGAGTGCTGCTGATGAGACAGGAAGGGAAACTTACTTTCATAGGCTACTGAATGTGGTTGAATTAATTAAGTGCAGCCACCCAATACCTTTGGGAACCCACACGGTTGAGGTCTGAACCTGAATGGGATCATTTGAGGACGCCGTAAGAGAGAAATTGTATGTCAAATGACAGACGATTTATACATGTGCCGTACAGACTTGGTTAAGCAGATGGGACGGGTCCGATCCGTCCAGCTTTACGGAGACACACAAGGCCGCCTGTATGTCAGCACAACAAAAACTCCCAGAGCGCCTAGGCCAGAACAGACAGCTCTATGCCAGGTGCTGTTGTTTGGGGACATTGACTCTTTTCACTGGCCAGGCTGGGCGGGCGGGAAGCAGCAGAGGCCCCTGTAAGTCCCCAGGTCCCCCTCCTTTAACAGTATCTTAAAAAAGGGCCTGACCCCGGGACAGAGACCCAGGCAACCAGACAGGCACCTTCTGACACCTGCATGAAGGCTGCTTTTGTCCAGATGTCCATATGTGGAGTGAAGGAGAGCTGGCCACATTGTTCCAGTGAGTAGACGGGCCTTGGCTACAACTAGGCCAGGGCTGAAAAAGAGAACAGTTGCTTTTGTCCTCTGGGTCTGTAATGGACTGATAGCATTGTGCTTACGGCCCTCCTTCTCCACCTCCGTCTCTCCATTTCCAAAGTCTGTTGACTGTTAAAGGCCCCCATTTTGGTTGCACGATACTCTCCCCTGTCGCTATCAGTATGCTAAAGGGCAGCTAGACCTGCAGATTGTGCGCTATAATAAAGCACAGAAGGGTATTAAGGGAAATAACAAGCAACATAGTTCTCTCTGTGTAAATGAGAGTCATGTTAAATGCGTATTCTACAAAATGCTATCACAGGGTTATAAATATAACGATGATTTGTTAAGGGTAAATCTAATCATGCATTGAATCCCTCCACTGAATGTGTAACCAAGACGCAATGCTCCCAAACTCTTCCAACCTATTCCACAGGTGGCATGTCATGCAAACTCTTTAGTCTTCTTTACATGTAAACCAATGAGAAGAGGATGCCTTCCGTTTGTCCTGCTGGAGTTTCCCCATCAGGCCACCTCCGATCTCGTTGGCGCCATCATGCCCACGTCTACCATCCTATACACACACACACACACACACACAAGAGACAGATAGAAAGAGGAAGAGAAAGAGAGGGAGAGAGGGAGAGAGGGATGGCAGGAAGCGGGGAGCTCCATGGTGTGGGACGTCCCGTGGGGGTGATCAGGTCCCACGACTGGCCCTGACAGACAACATCATCTCCAGACTCTTTCAGCATGTGAGAAGACCCCTGTCGCAGCCCCCCTCCCCCCTCCCACCCCGATGAAAGAGAGCCTTTCTTCTGCTCTCGCCGGGCCATCTGACAATCCCATCTACCAGGCCGGCAGTAACCCAATACCTCCTCCTCTGATAGGGGCTTTTTACTTCTTTCCTTTCTCTCTCTCTCTCCCTCTCTCTCTCTCTCTCTCTCCTTGTTGTGGTGGGGGAACCTCACAGAGGGGTGAAGGCTGGCAGGGCAGGTGTCTGATTTTCATTAGAATTGCAAATAGGAGTGAGAGGATTCCCTGCTCAGATAAGAAGAGGAAAAGCAGAGGACAGAGGTGCGGAGTGCAGTGAATGGAGGCAAAGAGAGGAGAGGAAGAGGAGACGAAAGGCGACGGGGGGGGGGGGGGGGGGAGAGGAGAGGAGGAGCGAGGATATGAGACAAGAGAAGGGAACGGTTGAGGAGATCAGAGGGGACCAGAGGACAGAGGTGAGGAGCACAGTGAATGGAGGCAAAAGGAGGAGAGGAAGAGGAGACGAGAGGAGAGGAGGCAAGAGGAAAGGACAGGAGTAGAGAGGAGAACAGAGGAGATGAGAGGGATTGGAGGGCAGAGAAGAAAAGACAAGATGGAGAAGAGAGGAGAATTTGGGGTAGTGGGAAGAGAGAAGAGGAGAAGGCAGTAGAGTAAGTAAGTAAACGATGAGCTGATTGCACAGACAGAAGAAAGGGGGAAGGAGATGTTAGAGATGCACGAGGAGAGGAGTCAAGGGAAAAGAGCAGTGAAGAGGAGCAGGGAAGGAGTGTAGAGAGAGAGAAGATCAGATGACAGAAGACTTGAGGAGATGAGGAGCTCAAAAGGAAAGAATAGGAGTGGAGAGAGGAGGGTGGAGAGGGGAGGAGGGCTGAGGAGCAGACAGAGGAGGGTGGAATACAGGAGAGAGGAGGATGGAGGAGAGGAGAGAGGAGGGAGGAGAGGGAAGGAGGTTGGAGGAGAGCGGAGGTGGAGGAGAGAAGAGAGGAGGGTGGAGGAGTGAAGAGAGGCGGGGGAGAAGTGGAGAGAGGCGGGGGAGGAGTGGAGAGGGGAGGTCAGAGGAGTTTGGAGGAGGAGAAGGGAAGAGGAGCAGATAGGAGTGGTGAGAAGGTTTAAGGGGAGGAAGATGAGGCGAGATGAGATAAAGGTGATTGGTACAGGCTGTACTGACTTCCCTCCCTGGGGGGACAGGCAAAGTAGCTCATCCAACCTCCCCCCCAACCAACCAATGCCTGCTCACCCGGGGGAGATGACCTGCCTCCACCCACCCATTATATCATGTTCTCCACCTGTTATTCTCCAGGGTGGAGCGAGATGTTGTTAAAGGGGAGGAGGGGGAGGAGGGAATGGAGGGGGAGGGTAAAGAACGCACAGATGCTCGTCGTTTTTTAACAAATGACTTGTGTTTCTTTTTAATGAAGTATGAAAAGCGAGCTATTTGAACATTGGCATTCGTGTTGGCGTCCAAAGCCTCGGACATATCGTGTTAAAGCTACTTCACTGTGAGACGGGATCACATCCGATGCCAGACACTCAATCTATTCCTTTAAGTGGAATGAAAATGATACAATCCATCTCTCTTTTCCATTTTTTCCTCACTTGTCCCCCACACACAAACAAACACACACACACACACACACACACACACACACACACACACACACACACACACACACACACACAAGCGGGTGGAAACACATGAGCGGGACCTGAACCAGCTGGACCTTAAAGCAAGTACAGGCAACAGCTGGACTTCACGGTTTGCCCCACTAAGTGAAATTTCACACCACTATTCTGGCTGGAAACCCCCCCCCCCAAATTAACAAAGAGGATTTGGTCAGCATGTCAGAATTCCACGATGGGGAGGAAACAAGCAGTTGTCAGGGCTCTGTGAAACCCCCTCCACAGCTGGGGAACATCTTGACTGCTTCTCCCTCGTCCCACAGAGCTCCGGCAGGAGCTCGGAGAGATGGCTCTGTGTTTGTACAGAGGTAGTCTTTCCCCGCTGACACCGACGCAGACACACCTTGCAGTCCCAACAGTCAGCTATCTGTAAGCTTCCACCCCAGGGGGGGGGGCAGGGTGTGGGAAATCAATTCCTCCGGGCTTGTAACCTAGGCGAAGGCTTGCTGCGACAGGGTTGGCGGGGCGGCTGAAAGGACAGGACAGGCCGGAACGAAGCAACAGCTATGTCAATAGGCGACGAAATGAGGAAAACAAACATCTGTGGCTGATGGCTGTCACTATGTCAGTTATGTTTCCATTAGGAAAAGCGTTCCGATCGCAGCTCTCTCTCCCTCCCTGTGCTCAGGAGTAGAGTATGTAGCAGCTTAAGAAGTATTTCATGTAAATGTTTCAGCGATTTTTTTTTTCTATCTCGTGGTGTCTTCCAAATTTCCTTCATGGAGGTAATGGGATATCCTTCTCCCTGTTCCTGTTCGGAATGCATGGGATTTCAGGAAGAATTCTTAAGGTTTGCCTAAAAAATCCTTCAACAATATTGTGTTTGACAGAAACAATGGTTAATGTCTGTGTGCAGGCTTTGTGCAGTAAAGTTGGACCGCACACACCAGCAATGAAACCGTATACACATCATGTAGGATCATGCAACGCTAGGTTTGTGTGTGTGTGTGTGTGTGTGTGTGTGTGTGTGTGTGTGTGTGTGTGTGTGTCTGTTTGTGTGTGTGTGTGTGTTTGTGTGTGTGTATGTTTGTTCGTTCGGCTGAGCTGAACCTTGGAGAGGAACACCGCCCCCCTCATCCACCCTCCCAACCCCTTTGACAATGTGGCTGTATTGGGCCTGTGACTTTAAGTGTTCAATGTTATTTAATTATCAACCAGGTTGAAGGAATCTGGAAGAAAATCGTACAGGTGATTTCAAAAAGCCTTCCAGGCCTCTCAAGTGTTCCTGGAGGTCAAGGACCCCCTGGAGGTCCAGTTGGTAGGATGGCAGCTGACGTGCCATCCTATGTGCATTGTGTCACACGTGCATTGTGTCACCTGGGGACACAATGTCTCCATGTTCTGTCCTGTGTTCTTTCGTTGGCATTCAAAGTCCGGTTTTCCTAATTACACACACACACACACACACACACACACACACACACACACACTGACACACACACACACACACACACACACACACACACACACACACACACACAGCTGGACATCTAGGCCCTAGGAAGCACCTGGCCCTCAGCCTGTCCCTGGTGAGTTGTGATTTTCTCACCACACTGGTTCTGGGGTCTCTTCCCCAGACACAGGGTCTCTGCCCCTGGGTCTTTCCCCCCTAGCACCTGCTCCTGGCACTACCTTCTGCCCCAGATGTTGCCATGCCGTTATCAGGGCATGACCGTTGATTTGGAGGAAGTCCCGGGCAGAAAAAAACCTTGGATTGGAGGGATTGGTGATATAGTCTAGTAGAGTGGTCCAGGTGTTTGACTCCCAGCCCAAACATTTCGGTTTGAACCCCGATGTTGGCAGTCCACCTCTAGGCCTCCTTGAATTAAGATGGCCAAAGCCGTACCTGCTCATTCATGTCATGTAATGTCACATGTATTCACTGTAAGCTGCTTTGGAGACAAACCAGGAAAACGTTCTGGTTTGTCATGCTGTTGAACGGCAGGAAGGGTTGGTCAGACCTCTGAAGCTGTATGCTGTGTCACACACATGTGCATTACGGTAACACACATTGACATGAATGCACACACAGACACACACAGCGAACACACACAGACACACACAAACCCATATTGTCCATGGATAAATGTTATCTGCTCACTGTTCGGGAAAATCCTTTTTTATTTTGCGTCTGCTGATTACAAAAAGGCATTTCAGCCATGTGATAAGGCAATGGTGTTTCCTCTGTATCCCAGGCGCTGATATGAAACGGGATCTGGTTCCCGCATGCGATATGAATCACAGAACATATTTGCTGAGTGTCAAAACTGACACAGCCTCGACAGGCTGAGGAAAGTGGCTTTCCTAGCGAGCAAATTGGCCTTACCACCCCGCTATCTCCCTGCATAGAGTTACCTGCCAACGACCTAGAGCCTGTGTGTGTGTGTGTGTGTGTGTGTGTGTGTGTGTGTGTGTGTGTGTGTGTGTGTGTGTGTGTGTGTGTGTGTGTGTGTGTGCGAGCAAGATAGCGGGATAGAGGGAGAGGGAGGAGAGACTAAGAGAGAGAGAAAGAAATAGATGGAGTGAGTGAGAGTGAGGGATGAAAGAGAGATAGAGAGAGGTGGGAGAGAGGTGGGGGAGAGAGAGAGTGAGGGGGTCTTGAAAGACATTGAGTGAAGGTATAAAGAAGCTATGTGACAGAGCTGGCAGCAGGCCGAGGGGCCGAGTGACGGTAGGAAAGAGAGAATACGTGAGGGGCAGAGGAGAGGCTGAATGAGACCGAGGGGGGAGAGAGAGAGAGATAAAGGGGAGAGCTGGCACGACTGTGAACAGGGAGGTTCATGGAAGGCTGCAGCGTCCTTGATATTCTTTTTTATTGAAAAGAACCAAAGTGGGAGAGTCCAAAGACCCCCCCCCCCCCCCCCCATGATCACCCGCCGGTCAGAACGGCTCTGATGGGAGAGGCTTAGCAGCTGCACACACTAAGGAACTTTGGGGAACAATTATGGACTCTGGTTGCCGTGGCAACACGTTACCTTCCACCGAGCCACGCTGTTTACCACGAAAACGTCCGACGGCGTGAACAAAGGCAAACTATAGAGCTGGGGTCCCAGTGCTGCTCCTTCCTCCCTCCTAATATGATGCAGTCCTTCTCAATGGCTTCAATTGCGGCCCCGTTACAAAAACAGGACTGTGTGTTCCCTTCTTCACAGCGAGAGAGAGAGAGAGCGGGGTGAGGGGCTCCTCATAGGGAGACGGGGGGCTCCTCCAAATCCCTTACCCTTGTTGTTATGGAGCGGCTTTTATAATTATTATTATTAATGGGGCATGAGAGGGTCTGGCATTGGGGTGTGACAAGTCCTGTGGTCTGACCAACCGTGTGACAGTATGTGTGTGTGTGTGTGTGTGTGCGTGTGTATGTGCGTTTGTGTGTGTGTGTGTGTGTGTGTGTGCATGCGTGCGTCTGTGTATGGCAGTTTATGTGTGAGTGTTTGTTGCATCTGTGTGTTTCTATGTGTGTGTGCGGATGCATATGTGTGTGTGTGTGTGTGTGTGTGTGTGTGTGTGTGTGTGTGTTTGCAAGCATGTGTCTTCTGCACACACAGGCCCCATCTGTTTGGTGGCCGGACACAGTCTGGGAAAGTGTGTGCAGACGAAGAATTCACACACACATGCACACACACAAACACACACACCCACACACACACACACACACACACACACAAAGGTCCAATTCTGAGTCCCCCACTCTGAGAAACCGGGAGGGGGGATAATAGGGGCTTGTCCGTCTCAGGAGGTGAGCAGGGGGGGGGATGTAGTTTCCTTGCCGTGCACCTCTCCCTCGTCCTTATTGCCCTGCTTGTGCTGCTGCTGCTGCTGGTTCCACCACAAACAAACACGTGTTAACGAGAACAAGAACTGAATTCCTCTGCAGGAAAAACCAACACACACTTTTTTATGTAGTATTTCTAAGCCTCTCCTTCAGCTCTTATCCCATCTGAGACACGACACAAGACAACAAAACAAACACATTGAGAAGCTGCAGAAGAACACATTCCTGATGTGAGTTGTGTTTTGCCTGAACACAATATAGAAGGGAGAAATCCTTGGCATATGCTTCTCAGCCCTCGTTGGATCCAAGCAGTTCAACAGCATGGCTTTCCTTTCACCTTCAAATTTTGATTTTTTTCGTGGAATAAAAATAAAATCAAGAAATCATTGTGTGTATATATATATAAAACGGATCTCATCACTCTCACGATATCACAGCCTGAACAAGCGTTTACGTTCCCGCCTGGTGAACGGAGCCTCCAGACGCGCCGTCTTTCATCTCGAGTGTGGGGCTTTGGGCGCCTGGCGGGGCCACTTCTCCAGCCGCCCTCCGCTGCAGTGCGGCTGATAAGATTGGGCCTCTATCGGACCGCGATAGTGTGGCCGTGTGATCGCCACACATTTCCACCCTACCTTCGACCTACCTTCGACCGGTGCCAGTTCACAACTTTGATTCCTTATCTGGGATCTTGACCGCACACACTCAGAGGTGAATTGGCTTTTGTTTCTTCGTGTTATGACGGCCTTGTTTTAATCTTGAAACGACGTAATGGCTCTCCACGTTTCCACTTTTGCTCGGGTGTGGTATAATTGCGCAATGCGGTCTTCATGGCTAGACAACTTTTTGATCTCTCCTGGGGCTATCTGGTCATTTCCTTCATGCCTCCGATCAATGGATTCGAGCATGTGCAAGGGGGTACGAACCTAAAAATGTCTTGGCTCACGGTTCAATAAACAACCAGAAGAACATGACTTAGTAAGGAAGCATAAGATTACCGTACAGTGTTAGTGGGCTACCTACCCAGAACAAAGATCCCTTTGACAGCTGGGGCCCCGTATATTTTTATTTGATTTTGGCCTATGGACAATTTCCGTGCATACAATGCAAAACTCACTTCATATTCAAATAACTCACAGTGTGACGTACAGACACGTGTGCACGTTGGCATGGGCTGCCTGCACTTGTCCTTTTAGAATCAGTGCATAGTGGGCCGTGCACAAGCATAAGTTGTCGTTGGCAAACATACGATTGTGTGTGTGTGTGTGTGTGTGTGTGTGTGTGTGTGTGTGTGTGTGTGTGTGTGTGTGTGTGTGTGTGTGTGTGTGTGTGTGTGACATCGGAGCAGCAGCAGTTGGTAAACTCCTCTCACACACCAGGTGGACCTGTAGCATGCTGCACAGTGTCAGCATATAATGCGGCAACATGACACTGACAAGCTCGCACACACACGCACACACATGCTCACAAATCCTCAATAAACACTTGGTCACACACACATGCGTGTGTGTGTATTTATTTTATTATTATTTTTTAACAAAAATCACGTATCTAAATATATATATATATATACAGATAGAGAGAGAGACAAAGAGAGACACAGACAGACATTAAGGGAGAGACAGAGAGCGAGAGCAAGAGAGAAAGAGAGAGAGAGAGACAGGCAAACAGACAGACCGACAGACATGAAGAGAAAGACAGACAGAAAGACATAAAGAGAGAGACAGACAGAGAGAGAGAGAAAGAGACATGAAGCGAGAGAGAGAGGGTGAGAGAGAAAAAGCAAGTGAACGAGAGCAGGGCCTGAAGTGCTCATGACTGATGTGATTGGGACAAGCATGTGGTAAAGGCAGGCAATAAAACTCATTTGGTTGCCATCTGTCTCCGTGGCCTCCGTGTCAAACAGTTGGCAGTCAGGCCCATACCAGAGATGCACAGGCAGGATAACCATTAGTGTTTACTGAGTCACCGCAGCCTCGCTATAAGGGGAGCGCGACAAGAAACACTGAGCTTCACTGAATGTCATGATGCAAAAACTTCAGCAAACAGCCTCCTGTGGTGCGAACAGTAGCGGCCTCCATATTGGCTCGGGGTGCCTTCATCGCGTCTCTCCATGATTCAATTGGTTTTGAAGTCACCTATCGGAGGGGTTTGTGTAGAGACGGCGTAGCCTGTGTGTGTCCTCTAACTTTTGTTTGACAGTCTGCCACCGAGGAAATCAAGCGCTTCTCCATCCAGTTACAGTCAACGTTATCGACCTACATAATCTGCAGATTTAATCATTTTCTGATGATTAAAAAAAAGAAAAGCTCAGCGGTGGTCAGAAGTGATACGAGGGGGTGCTGACAGCAGCAGGTACCGGACATCAACACCGCCCGGCCCAGATCAACCCCGCAGCCAGCAGACTTCCCAATCGGCTCCGGCTTCACATAATCCGCTCGTTCGGATTTACGGGTTATTGCTAGTTTTTTTTTTGCTTCTTCTTCATCGTTCAGAGGTCAAATGAGATTGAACTTCAAATGAGCACGATAGTGAAATACTGTGTGTGTGTGTGTGTGTGTGTGTGTGTGTGTGTGTGTGTGTGTGCGCGTGTGAGTGTGTGCGTGTGCATGTGTGAGTGTGAGTTTGCGTTTGTGTGGCTGTGTGGTGTGTGGTGTTGTTAAACACTCTTCGCCGTGCACATGGTTTGGAAGGCACATTAAAATTCTCACATTGGAAATAATGTGTTGACAAACGTGGGAGTGTGGGGTTTCCCGGGTTGCAATGTTCTCCCAGGGGCGGTTCAGGGGTAGCAGGCGGAAATAGGTACCAGGGGTAGAAGAGATAGCCTCTTCACCAGCATGCCGGTCTGGAAGTCGGGCGGTAGTGTTTAAACTGTGAAGGTCATGGGTGACACCTGTTTCCTGTCTCGTCTCCCTACGTCAAACTGAGTCGCTGTGGGGGCCTAACTCCCACCCGCACCAAGCACAGCCCCCCCCCCCCCCGCCCCCCTGAATGGTTTCCTGCTTCATAGCAAACGATAAATTACAAATTTATACAAAAACATATTGAAGATATCAAACCTTGCATGTCCTCCTGTGACATCCTAGGTAAAATAGTGTGGTATTATTTTTTTATTTCAAAATAGTCTAATAAACTATGGCTTACCTCTTCTTGAATAAAACTAAATAGTTACACACATACTTAATACTTAAGCACTCGAGGTTAACTTTCTCTACCCAATTTGGCTGAAGTCGGCTCAGTCCGTGAGCGGCATACCTACAAACACAGGAGATAGTTTGCCCCCTTGTGGTAACAACAGGTAAAATAAAGTTGAAATAGTTGCGGTTTACGTGTATCTTCAGATATTTGATATTTACATGCCATCCATTCAAATAATATTGTGCATTGTTCTCTACATCCTATACGTACAAACGGATATAAAGTTCCCCCCCCCCACACACACACGCTCTCTCTCTCTCTCTCTCTCTCTCTCTCTCTCTCTCTCTCTCTCTCTCTCTCTCTCTCTTTCTCTCTCTCGTTATCTAACATACGTATCTAACATACATACGTTTGACTTCTCTCTGTAATCCTGGCCTGTTTGCAGCCAAACTATTAGTAGTGTGCAGCCACATGTATGGCAGGCCGGGTGAGGCCAACTCCAACTCCAAAACCAGACAAAGAAAATAAAATGCATCATTTGATGGCTCAGTAATACAGAACCATAATGTTTCAAAACGATTAATAATAAAAATGCGTGGTTCTCGTTACAATTTCTGAAAGAAGGATACAGACACCAGATGGCGTCAGTGTGCCAGTAGTGAGCACAAGCGGCTGTCCTCGCCGTACAGGAGGCAGCGGGATCACAAGGGAATGAATCTAGCGGTGACCGAGGATGACACATCGGTGCCCCCTGCTGGATTAGCCCTGACCTTCAACACTTACACCGCCATGTCCTCTACCGTTGGCCTGGACATCAATTAACTATCTCTCAAGGGACTTATGAAACAGAACACGAAACAACATACAGCCCCGGTTTTCACCAGTTAATGAACTGCAATAAATACAATTATATTTTTGATTTGACAAGCATGGTAACCAAATTAAAATGTCTGTCCAGTAAGTTTAGTTGTTAGAATTTATTTATGGGAAACACAATGGATGAGGTAGTCACACTCTTTGCCCAGTGGAACTCCCCAGCCAATGGAGGTTCCGGTGGTCCGGTGTTCGAGTGGTCCGGACGGTTTGGGGGGAGATGGAATGGGGTTGGGGCTCGTTCTGGACAGATCGGGGATCTTGGTTGAGGGGTGAGCACATCTAGCCTTGTCACCCATTGACCTCCAGCACAGCGCTGTAGCTGTCAGCAAAGTGCTCACCGGCTCGTCCTCAACGCCTCTGAAATATTGGGTGGATCAGGGGCCGATCAATGTGCAATAAGACAGTTCTTTGAGTGAATCTCTTGGCCCTCGTTCGTCACCCCCTGCCCTCCACCCCTCAACCCAGCTATCACATAATTCTTACGTGATAGCTTATATAATCACATAATGCTGAGCTGAATGACATCACCACTCAGCTATGTGTTCAACAGGAATATAATGGAGTTATTGCTCATGGTTGCAATGCATCCTTTGGTTAAACTGAACAAAAAACGTCACCCCATTGATTCATGTCCGCTCTCCTGTTCGATACTTCAGTCCATATCGTATCTTTTTAACGTTTGTTTTCTCCGGATGGAGTAGGCCTACCCAGGACTGGCTGCAGGTGCACTTAGTCGGCCTTTGTATAATGCTCCACTTGGCAGCAAGGTTGCATTTGCATTTGGTTCATCTGAGGAACGTATTGATTTGGCATTGGTCTGTCTGTCACTTGTGGGGTCTTGGATGACAAAATGCTTTGCAGTCAATGACACCTGTGACGCTCTGCCAGTCTCAGACTGGGGGGGATCGGGCCTGGTGGCAGAATATAAATTAGGATTTAGTCTCCCGCCCCCCTTTCTGCATCCCCCAAGCAATTGGATTCCTTTTCCAAATGGATGAGCATGTCAGGAAATGAGCCTTGAGAAGATAATTAATGAGCGTAAGATAATTACATCGCAGAAAGATATCGATCAAGTGGGAAAAATCCAGGAACGTCGCTTGTGACCTCATACTGATTTCAGGAGCTATGGTGAGGTCACGTGAGGTCATACCGGTGTTTTATTGACGTGAGGTCATTATCGAGGTGTCTACGATATTCCCGGACACATGATCGTTTCTTGCAGGGCACAAAACTTTCAGCTTTTTAATTACCAATTAAATAATTACAACGTCTACTTGGGTTAGGTTATTCAGTATTCATTTCACACTTCTGCTACGTTATTTATCATTTTAAACCAATGTCTGCAAATGTAGCTAGCTGTGAAACACAGCACCTAATAATGCCTGTCTGATTCTGGATCGGTTGTCAATGTTGCAATTGTGTGATAGTATACCTGTTTATTCCATTTAATCCATTGGTAGGATTACATGTGCTGATTTTTTGGTACTTAAATGGATTGCATATCAGACACTAGCAAGACAGGAAGTGGCCCTGCCGAATGAAGTAAACAATTTGTAGTATTCAAATAATGATCATGTAAATTATCTCAAATAATGAAGTTTTACACTGTATTAGTTTTCTTGTGGCATATTTTCCCAATAGCTTGTTGATGCACTATTCTGAAGATATTGAATGGCAACAATCAACTAATGCCTTGCATCCTCAATGAGAGATGTTTCTTTCTATTTTACTTTATTCCTTTCCTCTCCGCTTCTGTCCTTGTATTTCCTATCCTTTCATTCCATTTCCTCCACTCCCCTTTCCTTTTGACTCTTCTCCTCTCACTCCACTCCTCATGTCTCCCTTTCCTATCTTGTCTTCCCTCCTCTCCTCCCCCTGTCTCCATCTTCTCTCTTCTCCTTGCCCCTCCCTCTCCTTTCCTGTCCTCCCCTCCTCCTTTTCTCTCCCCTCCCATCCCCTCCTCCTCTCCTCTCCTCTCCACCTCTACTCTCCTCCGCTTCTCTCTTTTCCTTCTGTCCTTTCCTTACCCCCCCCCCCCCACCCTCGTAGTGTCTGGTGTCCTGTGGCTAATGAGGGCACAGACCGTTGGCCAGGTGAAAGATGTTCAGTGGGACTGACAGCTTTATTTTGGGCCACTCACAGAGAAAAATGGCGTGCCAAGTTGAATAATTAAACAGCTTCATATCTCCGCTCATCCTCCCAGCCCGAGATCAATGGATGACATTCAAGATAGGGCGAGTCTACGCTTTGAAAAACACTCAGCATACACTGGCAAATGTAGTCCCGGTTATGTGTGTGGTATTGTAGTGTGGAGTGCTCTTCGATGTACTGTTTAACAAGAACGGTCATACAACTGGAGTGCAGCGGGATTCTTTTATATGCCTGTTGTTTCATGTTCATGTGAGGCCTGGCGGGAGCACTAAGCACAGGGTTGTTTGGCAAGCATGCAGACAACTGACAAACACCAGCCAATGTCTCCTACGGTCTGAGCATAACACAACATCTGATGGTTGGGTTCCACCTGTGCTCCCCCTCCCCCCCAGAATCATTTTTCGCTCCGGGCTGTGAGTCAAAATGAACCGCTCACACAGTTTTCAGCGGCAATTCCATTTTTTTCCCGCCCCTGACAGCAGCCTCAGTTCAGTTTTGGCGTGTCGGACATCAAATGCTTGATGGGGGCTCTCGTGGGACATGAGAGGGCTTGTTCTCTCCTAAAGGGGCCCTTGACCTTCCTCACGCGCTGACACAACCCGGGCGTCGGCCCCGCGTCCGCTGCCCAGGTTCCACTCCATGCAAATGTGGTGTCACCACATCAAACAGCCTGTTGATCAAAGGTCAGACCCTCCTTTGTATAGGTGTTTGATATCGAAAGTTCTTTTTCATCTCCAGCTGTCGGAGGCCGTTAGAGGGGAAGGGGAGTGACGGAGGGAGTAGCTGAGCGCGTCAGAGCCACAAGAGAGGGAGGGAGGGAGAGAGGGAGGGGATGGCAAGAGAGGCAGGCTGTTGCAACACCGATGTGATGTGTTGCATGTTTGCCATTTTAATTCCCCCTCGTAGTCGTAGTAGTGCGTTTATAGTTGTATGTTTCGTGACATTTTCTATGTGTATTGTCTTTGCAAATTGTGCGGATCAGCGCATACAAATTGTGAGATTGCAAAGGAAGGAAAAGTAAGGAGGATGGAATCGATGCATCATTGCGATTAATTAGAGGCATGATTCACTGTGGCGTTTGCGAAATAAACCAATCAGGAAGCAGAATTAAGATTCACAGGACGGCATGGTCGCTGGGGAGCATAGAGATCTGTGACATTATGCATGAAATGATGGTGAAGAAAAAAACGTCTTTCTACAAAAAATACATTGTGTGTGTGTGTATGTGTGCACATATGTGGTTTTAAGGCGTGTATGGTCGTGCATGAATTGTTCCTTATTTATCCTTTTTCCCCCTGTGGGTTGGTGGGCCTAACACAATCTAATTGCAAACGCAGCGTGCTATATCATCCTCTACCTACGATCCTTCACAGACAGGGTTGGAGGATGTCAGGGCATGGAAACTCTGAGTCCCATGCACACAGGGGGACCTGCTGGAACTCAAAGCAGCATTATCCTTTCACTTGGGTGTCAGCCCCGATGCATCCTATGCAAACTGATGTGTGACATTATGACATGCATCACGAGCTCGACAATGTGTTACACCTAGAATGTCGAGTTGCTTGTGCGTGCGTGTGGAAAGGTCAGTTGAAAGGATGGTGCCTTGAGATATAGTATCATATCCATGCATTGATTCTCCTGATAGAATTATTGATTCCTGTAGCCGACCTTATTGACATCATATTTTGTAGTTAGGGAAATTCATGTTTGCAGACCTAAGTCGACTGACTCACTACCATCTGTATCACTGCTAAATCATAAAATAATGTATTCAAACAAATAAATATTTGTTTTTCACGCCAAAGCCTCACATTTATCTGATCATATAGGCCAAGCACTTAAAAAATAAATAGTGTAGGCCTACTATAAATGGCTTGCGGTAGATATTTTAACATTCGTCTGTTGTTCTGGTATTAGTTGATAGATGGCAATGTTGCTCTTTCATAAAATCCTTTTCAAAATTATAAGGGTCATGTCATCCATGTTTTGTCTGTTTCTGAGCGCATGCATAGGCCTACTACTACATCTTGGTGATACTTTATCGATGGTGACCAACTCGTAAGTTTATAATATGAAAATTTGATCCTTGTATATTTAAAAATATTAATGTAGGTTAAATCTTTCATGAAAACACAAAATAAGGAACTATGTGATATATTCCATGGAAAGGACCCAATCTGGCCTCAAAGATTTTATTTTCCACATGTTTTTATCAATGTAAAGTTTGTGGATTAGTTGTTAAGCCTTTTTTTTGGCCATCTGTAAATGTATCTAGCCACTTTACTAAACTGGCAACAATAGAATATAATCAAAAATAATAACAATAATAATAATAATAATAATAATAATAATCATAATAATCATAATAGAAAAGCAGTATTTTATGTTAGCAAAATCAGAAGTCTTTATAGATAACAAGCCACAAAAAATAGCCAGGATCAAATGCCAAACTAAAAATAAATTGATTTACTTTTTTCAAATTCAACACTCTTCTCAAGGCTCCTGCACACTGTAATCTATATCACAACGTTAACATTGAAAATGTCACCATGAATAATGAGAAAATAAATAATAATTTTGAATAATTATGGGTCTCCTTAAAAAGATATTGCCATATCATCTCGGATGTCTAGCGTCTCAATGGGAGGGACAGGGAGATCCATTCCAAGGGGGTCATTATCATCTCCTGGATACAACTGAAAACATCGGGTTCTCCTCTCCACGGCCCTTGAATAGACTTTGTTTGGGACAGAGGCACTCTGTGTGCCTGCGGACGGCTGCATTAATTGCCTGACAGGCCTAAAACCCTGACTGTGTTGTATACGAAATGACGAGCGAGGGGAATTTATTTATTTTCCCTTTTATTTTGTGGTAGGGTCTTTATGTAGAACCCACCACCTGTGGTTAGTGAGAGCAGGGGGAGGGTATGGGGGAGAGACGGGGAAGGGCGGTGGGTAGAGGGAGGAAAAGGGGGCTGCAATGGAATAAAAAATGAAGTTGAACTAGTTTAAAGAGTGGGGGCAGAGAGAGAGAGGGAGAACTGACAGCCAAATCACTAAGGAGAAGGAGCGGAAACAGAATTGGAAAGAAACCAATGTGAACATAGAACACACAAGTAGGAAAAAAGAGCATTTCATTATTATTAAGTAATCTTCATCTCGTGCACACGTTTTATCTGTTTCATGCATACACGCACACCCACACAGACATAAACGTGCACGCATACACACACACGCGCGCGCACACACACACACACACACACACACACACACACACAGATGCACCCCCCCCCCCCCCCCCCCCCCCCCCCCACACACACACACACACACACACACAGCGCCACAGTCGGAAGCATTTAGTGATGATTTTATATCGTAGTGTGATAAGTTATTTTTCCCCCAGGAACGCTTTGCCTTTGCACTGTGTTTCTAAATCACTCCGTGTCTGGACTGGGTGGTACGTAATGTGTATTACTGATCCTACCGAGATATCCGTGGTGAATGGGGTGTGACAAAAGGTCTGCCCTTCCATTGGCCAAAACTCACAACCCCGTTTGTAAAAAAAAAAGGGAGCATGAGGTGGTGGTCGTCTATATGGCGTCGGGCCCCGACTGATGTGGGTGCAAGCGAGGCCTCCGGTGATAAAATGTGACATTTCCAGTTGTATTGGTGGCAGATGGTGTCTGCCCGCGCCCTGCCCCACCTCTCCTGGCTCCTCTGCTCTATCGCAGCTCCTCAGGTCACTAACTTTGACTCGCTAAGCACCCTCATTTGTATTCTGGAAAGCTCCGTGGCAGACATCCAGTTTTCTATGTGGAAAACAAAGGCTGGCGGGTGTCATCGCAGGATTTGCTTCCACCTCCCCCCACCCCCTGCCCGCCAGAACCCAATTGCACTGATATGATTGTAGCAGAGCCAGAGACAGAGAGGGAGAGAGAGAGAGAGAGAGAGAGAGAGAGAGAGAGAGAGAGAGAGAGAGAGAGAGAGAGAGAGAGAGAGAGAAAGAAAGAGATGAATGGAGTATTACCTGTGATGGAGAAATACAGAATATAAGGTGTCACCTCTCCAGATGAAGCATTTCGTGTGAGAGGAGTAGGAGCTCTCGTATTTATTCAGGAGGGGTTTTTGATTACGTTTCAGGAACCATCGTGACGGCAAAGACACAGGCAGGCAACCACTGACAGACAGAAAGAAGAAGAGACATGAGCAAGAGCACAAGCGTACTAGTTAAAATGTTGCACCATGTAATGGCTACAAATTTGGCTACGCACACATGAGACAAACACAGACATAAACGCACAAACGTAAACGCACATGTTTCAACATGAATGCAACAAAACACTTGTTTTGCACTGAAACTACTGAATCGTATGAACTGCAGTCTTGTTTTAGCAATGTGTTTTATGTTACACAACGTTGCGCAGAACCATGCGGCCGATAAGGCATCAAAAAACGTTAACCCTAATTAAATACAGAAGCCTCCATCGACTCCCTCTGAATTAAAAGAGAGATCGGTTAGAAGATATACTAGGCCAACTGCATTCCTCCAACTCATCTCCGAGGAGATAAATATACATATCTTTTGTTAAATAATGGTGCCCTCACAGCGCTGATACATTGTTATGCCTCCACCACTAATTCACTGACCAGGTCCCCAGACATGGGATTAACATTGATAAGTACTTGTGCATATATATTCTATTGCCGCTGGATAGGAGGCCCTCAATTTATCACCTTGTGAGTCTTGGTGAATAATACATAGGCATTGTCCCACTCCAGCACACTAAACCAAGGGCACTTGTAGTGGGAAAGAAATGCCCTTGTCCAACCAGTTAGCCAGCCCCCACCCCCCCAGGCTAGCTCCGACAGGTCTATTTGGAACGCTCTCGTTTGACCTCCACATGCGTCTTCTCTCGGAGTGGGCTGCGGGCTGATCAATCACCTGTTAATACACACGCCTCCTTGTTCAATCACATCCCCCAGTGGTGAAACAACACCAATGCACATGTTTGCACATGTAGAGAAAACACAACATCTATATATACGAAAGTGCATACAATCTCCACACACACATATGCATGCATGCAATAAACACATACACACACACACACACACACACACACACACACACACACACACACACACACACACACACACACTGCAACAAACACTTTTAAAAATGACACTATCTCGTCATCACAGGTGCTTTCTCCTGCCACATCTTGAAAAATCGGGATTGCAGCACAAATCATCTTTGGAGTGTGTAAGCCAACATCAATAAAGTCTAAACCCCTAACAGGACACTGTTCTGTTGTGGACTTGCACACTTGTAACAGCATGGCATTCTTCACACCAGAATGACTCTGATTGCCACAAACCCAAATTGTGAGTCAATGGGACTCATGAATTTAAATCTTACGGCAGGCATCTGCTGGCATCCTCCTGCCCAACAGGGCCCTATCCCCCCCTCCCCGACGGTCCTGCTTGACATGAAAGCACAGGTGTAAGCATGCACGTCTGGCGCTCTAGGAATAGGAAGAGGGGATATTGAGGAGTATCCGACCCCCAGGAAAGCAAGGCAAGGGGTTCTCAGCGGCAGGCCTGCAATGAGAGATCCGCTCTCGTACCTTTTGGTGGCCTTGTGCTTGAGCTTTGTGGAGATGATGAAGTGGCAAAGTTGCCTTTCTCTCGTCGGTGCGAGCAGCCCCGGAGGCCAGGAGTCTGCATGATTGCCTCTGTTTGCTACATGGCATGACATGATGGAGAACACTCTCCTGGGGGCCACAATAATGTGAGAGGAGACGTTCGGGGGGTGGGGGGGTGGGGGGGGGGGGGGGGGGGGGGGGGAGAGTGAGAGAGAGAGAGAGAGAGAGAGAGAAAGAGGGAGAGATCCGCAGCCTTTTCAGTTGAGACCATAGCATTCTCTGCATGCAATCGGATTTGCTGATGGCTCACCGTGCTTGCCTCTTCAATATTGATGACAGCAAGAGCTTTCACACATGGGTGCACAGTGCCACACATCGGGGGAGTCCTCTAATCCCATTTTGCTACGAGAGCTCCAGATCTCCCAGCTGGGTTCCTCCAGCCTGCAGGCCACACTGACCCAACCTGGCATGAAGAGAGAGAGAGAGAGAGAGAGAGAGAGAGAGAGTGAGAGAGCTCAAGCATGCGAGGACTCACCGGCCTATGAAGAAGACACTGGAGGACCATTTAGAAACGGGAGGGGGGTAAAATGGTGCACAGGGCAGCTATTTTTTTCTTTGCTCTTCACTAATTAGCTAAATGGCTAAAAAAAGGCAAATTTTATAAAACCAAATCCATCAGCTGGACAAGTGGAGCAGCTAAGGCGACCGCACAGTGGGGAGGCCCGAGATGCTATTATTTGTTTGCTTTACAACTTGAAGGACAAAACACAAGATTCGTCCCTAAAGTTTCAGAAGGCCAAAGCATCCATTTAGACAATTTACGTTTGCATTTTGGTTCCCATCATAGCTTTCCCATCATGCTAATGTCCAACGTCAATTTGAATGAGAGGGAACATTGTTTCAAATCTCTGCTTAATCAGGGCTTCTTTATCCGTCTCAGTCCTCTAAAGAATGATTGGTTAATATCCCCACAGGAGTTGGCCACCAACGGTGCTGCAGAGAACCACGACATGCATTGCGGTTCTCCAGCAGATAGCAACTCTTGAAAGCTTTAATAGCCCTGGCTTGAAAGGTTTGGCCTCTGCAAACTCAGTTTCTCTCAGTTGTCCATGCCTTAGTAGTATAACATGATTACAATTTCATACTTGATTTGACTAAACCAATACACTTTTTAAAAACTACAAATATTTCCTTCCAGGCCATTGAGTGTTCAAAAATACCTTTTCCAGTTTGCTCAAAAAAAATGGCAACTTCGATAGAATAATTTCCTTCAAAATACCAACAACATAGGACTATAAGGTTCTAAACTCTCAAAGAGCCATTAGCAAATATGCTTGTCAGCTGTTTCAATATTACTGGATGGATGGTTGGGCATAGCAGGGTGCTTCACTAAGAGAGGGCGAGAGAGAGAGAATGAGAGAGAGAGAGAGAGAGAGAGAGAGAGAGAGAGAGAGAAGGACATAAAGACACACATTCAGATACAGACAGAAAGACGTGGAGAGGGAGAGAGACACACACACACACAGAGGCAGAGGGAGTTGTCATCATCAAGTGGGACCTCCAGGACTGTATTTACTGTGGCCTCCCACTGTGCTCCTATTTGTCTCATTGCGGGTGGCAGAGGGGAGCCGATGGCTCTTCACAAAATCTGCAGGCATTCTTCCACAGGCCAACAGAGGCATATAATAAACCATTACTTCCATTTCTGACAAAAACACACATTTAAACTAGGATTATACCCCCTGCCTCCGCTGCCTTATGCCTTCCAAGATAGTCGTCTCTACTACAAGTCAAACGTGGCCAAATACTGGCTTCCTTCTTTAATCTTCTTCTAAGGTACTCTCTCATCAGTCCAGTCCAAAACCGTGTCAGAAAAGTGCAGATTTTGAACTCCCTACATACACAAACGCATGTATGCACACACAGTCTCACACACACACACACACACAGTCTCACACACACACACACACACGCACAAACACACACACACACACACACACACACACACACACACACACACACACACACACACACACACACACACACACACACACAAATACAAACACACTGTGTGTTTGTATGTATGATGTGGTTAAAAGGACTGTCTGGACAGCATCACATCACATTGAATCTTTGAAATACCACCAAAGGAAACCTTCAGGTCATGGTGTTTCAGCCAGGGGTTTACTGTTGGGTGATGGGGAATCAGTTTGAATGTATCAAATTAGGGATATCTGCAGGGTTGAGAATATAAACAACAGTTATGTCAAATAACACCAACCCCAGGAAGCCTGTTTTTCCTCATTCAACAACATCTAGAGCCCTATTTCACAAATGACTCCATGGCTGAATTGGGAGGAATTGAAACAAAAATGAAATCTGTTGCTTGTATTGCAGTTCTGTTTACCTTTGGATTGATTCACAGTGTTATGCAGAGAAGGGCTGATGCGTAAGCAAGAAACTCTCAGCAAATAAATAAGCTCCCTTTATCCGTAGCCAAGTGGTTGTATTCTGCTCTATCCAATCCCACCTGATTTTTAACTATACTTTTAATGTGTACTTTAAAATAAAAGTTTGAAATACAAACATATTTGTTAATTATGTTACAATGCTAAGATAACAAGCCACTTCAGTATCAACACAGTTGAAAGATGCTGGTTAAAACGCCGGAATGGATCAATCCTATTGACACAAAGGGCTTTGTGTCAACGTGTTCTGTATTTTATTACTTACGCATCTTTGAAAAACATAACCTTACACATGCTTTTTACCTATCTTGGTTTAAAAGGGTTTAATAGTCTAGAGAGTGTAGGGAATAATATGCTGATGAAAGCACACTGTCCCAAAGCATCAACCTTGCCTCTTATAAAACATCCCTAATTAAGGAATACATTGCATTGAGTTCCTCCCACCCCATACAGTGTATGGCATTCACTCATACACTTTTGATTTTTATTCACAGGGTTGTGTATTTAGTCAAGCAAATCCAGTAGTATATTAATTCTAGTTACCAGCAATGGGGATAAATGGCCGCATGTTAGTACAGGGAAATGACATGCAATCACAAGACACAAATAGAAAAAAGTAACACGTAATAAACAGCAGTCAGTGTATTTGTCTTGACAGCAGTAGATTGCAGGTGGCCCGATGTAAAAAGGCTTATCAAAGTGCACTTCAACAAGCCTCTTCTGCTGTAATTGAGTTCAAAATGTGATTCATTATAAAGCACACACAACTAGGGTATCACCAGTTTATGGTTGACAGCTAAAGACTCATTGCAGCACTAATAGTATAGCACAGACTTGAATGAAGCATCTACATAAGCAGTAGACAGCAGTAAAAACCTACTCAGTTCCATTTAACCTTCTGTAGGTCTACTTCCAGAGAATGACATTTTTTAGAGGTCAATGTCGACATCCTAAGTGCCCTTATTTATTCCACATAGGACCCATACAAACAGCAAGATACTGTATTTACATATTCATTGTTGCTTACATTTTAGTCAAGATGGATACCCAGCCTGATAAGCATTCTAAGATATATAAGGGCTGCATGAAAAGTTGAAATGCTCTTTAATTCGTACTGATTGGTGCAGTTCCTTTACTTGTATTCTACAAATCTGGATTTTTGTGAGTAAGAGGTTGGATGGCAGCAGATGAGAGGGTAAGGGATCAAACAGAAATACATTTTAGAAGCAATCCTGTGGGCTGTGAGCGTTAAATGTCATTTTCTTTGAGGTTAATGTCGGGAAAAATATCATTTGGAGGGGGAGGAATCTTCCTCGTAGATTCAGCATCAAGCATCATTTGACTACGCTTTTTGTAAATGTTGAAATAAAGACCATATGGTCCAGCTAGGACAATGTTGGCTTGTAGTGACTTTCCCGGGAGGATTTAATTTAAAACGGAGATTAAATGTTTTACTCTGTAAAATGTGTTTACTAAGTTACCCATGTCCCTTGTGTCCACAGCTCGGGGAGGCAATTTGTCTTCAGTTATGAGCCAAGTGATAGAAAACCACATTTTACACCAGTGCTAACCCTAACCCAACTTATATGTTCATCAAAAATATGTAACACTGACTAAGGCTTGTTGTAATGCCTATCCCAATTAAATTATGTTTTACTGTTAATGAAAAGTTGAACTTCAACTAAAGAACTGTTTGAAACATGGAACTGGAAATTCCTTGATGTAGCCTCTGCTGGGCATTTGGAGACCCCTGGATGAGTCACCCGTGCTTATAATGGGATGTATAAATAAATGGGATTTATATGCACGAACACAAACCTACATAGAAACTACTACATATAATGTAAAATATAAATTAGGGTTTTAACTCCCTCTGTTAATTTACTGTAATTGGGGAACATTTCGCTATTATTTCCTAACCTCGATCCCCACCGGGCGTTCTCGTAAAATGCTTTCCCATGTCAACAGTTCTCAATTTCAGACCAGAAGGCATTTCATTGGCTGCTGCACTCCTTCCTCTCTCGCTATTGGATGGCGCTGTTTCCGGGGCTCTGTAGGTTGACGTTTCTCGGTCTGCCTTGAGAGACAGACCGGGGAGAATGGCTGCCAGTGGAGGTTTGTTACAATTCGTTGTTTTTGTTGAGAAGTTCGACTGAAATGGCACATTCTAAAGTTACACATATTTTGTTAATCGATATTTTACCATGGTATCTGTACTCTGGTCGAGCGACAGTTCCCCAGGTAGCAGTGTTATCGTGAAAAGAAGTGCAGCTCCAGAGTCTATTTAACAGTGTGGGGTAGTCAGCCCGGCTATGTGGCTAATGTTAGCTATCTGCCTTTAGCCCACCGCTTAGCTCATGACCACAGCTGAGTGTGTAAACACGTTCACAGAAGCGACGTGTTGATTCAGGTTACACAAGTTGGATGGGAGAAAATGGGTCCAAGAATAACAACTACATCTCTGCTAAGCCCTGGAACGTCCGCTTTATCTCAAGCCTTTGAGGATCTCGACTTGTTTTCACGTTGTTCGGCATCATGTTTTGTGGACTAGCTAGTCCACGGTATCTTTGCAGCTAGCTTCATGCTGCCAGCTATACCTCTGGGGAGGGGGGGGGGGGGGGGGTCATATGTCGTCAATTGATAGTTGGTGAAAGAATGACTGACTGGTAGTCCAATGGCTTGGGCTACATATGTCCACGTTGACAAATGGACGCGTGTGGCCCAGTTGTGTACAGTGTGAATGGATAGAAGGAACGCTGACTGGCTAAAGGGATCCCTTTAACTCCTTTGCTAACGGCTGAGCTAAGCTGCCAGCCGGTTATATTGTACACTTGTTAGCCTGCTAGCGACCACATAGCGAGACGTTAGCCAAGTTTCTTACCTACCCGAGACCCTTTGTTCTGTCAAGTTAGGCTCTACATAGATTTCAAGCGTTAGCAACGAGACACCCGACACTTAAGTTGTTAGCCTCAAACAACAGGAAATTGTACAACCACAAAAGTAAGGTGGTGATAATGTATCCCGTTCAAGGCTCTCAAGTAAGTTCGCAATTAAAACTCCTTTAATGAGGAGGCTGTTCCTTTGGAATAGCGACGCGTATCGCCGTTCTGCCTTCCCTAGGGTTTATTTTTTTCTTTCTCATTTGTTGCCTACTTTATTTATCGTCACAATATTCTTGGCTACGTTTAACAACCAAAAGGCGTCACTATGCTGAGCATTACCTGAACTATTGGAGATAACACGCCTGTGGGTGGAATTGAATATAGCCACGTGAGGTGGTGTTTAAGGTGGCATTTTGTTGAACAACTTCACTTCAACAAAATACAACGAATTTAGTTAGATTTTTCATTTAACTCATTCATATTCATTCATAAGTCATATGTATTTTTGCAACTTGGAAGATTATTTTTGTATTTGTAAAAATAAGTATACCTTTCACAATGAATAGGGGAGAGGGGTAAGATGAGACAATTTTGACTCATTTTGTACTCTAGGTAATGAAGAATAAGACGGAACTGAAATTAAACATCTACCTTGATTTCCGGATGTCCCCTGTCAATCAAATTGATAACAATGCATCTATGACATAGGTCTGAAAATATGACTTCTCAAAAAAAGTTGTTGTGGCTCAACTTGACCCAGCGTTGGGGTAAATTGAGCCATCTGGGGGAAAATGACAAATGATCTTTTTCAAGTTGAATGTGTTTTCCTTTTCCTAATAGTCTTATATCTTTGCTTAAGGTAACTTAAACAATATTAACCTGCCAATATTTCTGTATTTTGCCACTTCTCTGATGGATTTTCAGCCTTTATCAGTGGCTACTCTCTCAATCTCATTTCTCTCTCTTTCTTTGCATGATAGCTTTTCTACAATGTTCAAAATATGACAAGCCAAATTAGTTGTGTAATACTACATTGAAATACCACTTTCTAAACTTAACTTCAGTGCATCATGGTGGTGTAAGTTGAAGGACTGGCTCAACTTACCCCACAGCATGTGGCTCACTTTGCCCCACAGCTACGATTTTGGAAAAAACTGCCTAGTTTAACAATTCAGTCTCATCTTTAGCTAAATTATTCCCATGGTTTTATAGCTTGGCAAATCACCAACGTGTATGACATATTTTTACGTGTGAATACATTGTATTTGACATAGCAGTCATTATGCCTGATTTGTCAAAAACTTGCTTTGACAAGCAAAAAACGGTTTATTGTGGAAAAAAAAAACATAATTTCAACTTCACCATGTGCTTCTCTCCATCACAGCCGAATAAACATTATGGGTGCTTCCTTAATTGATGGTCAAATGACAAATGTGTACACACAACAAATGTGTGTGTACACACCCTACATAAAATAAGTGATCTGTCTTTCAAACCCCTAAATTGGGCCATTGTGCTGTTCTCACACAACATAAAAACTCACAACATATTGGAATGGTCTCAGCCATCTGTAATCCTATTCTGATTATCCTGCATTTTTTTCTTCAGAGGTAGGGAAGCTGTTACAAGTTCAAAATGGAACTCCTCTAAGCACCAACTACAACGGGGTAGATGCTGTCCATGCCTGTACCATTCTTCAGCAGCTCAAGTCCTTGTACGATGAAGCTCAGCTCACAGACATCGTTGTAGAAGTGGACCATGGGCAGACATTCTCCTGTCATCGAAATGTCCTTGCTGCCATCAGCCCATATTTTAGGTATGAAGCGTTAACTTTTTTTTCATATTTTGTAAGAATGATCTGTTGTCTGATTTAAACCAATACAGCTGAGCTTAAAGTGCTTAATTTTTTTTCTATTCTTGGTGGAAATTTGCCTTAGACTTATTTTTATTGGAAACATGGACACTGTGTGTGTGTGTGTGTGTGTGGTCTCTGGAGAAAGTAGAATCCTAACATGTCCCCTCTGACCCCCAGGTCCATGTTCACCAGTGGCCTTACAGAGTGCAACCAGCCTGAAGTCAGGATCGTAGGAGTGGAATCTGAATCCATGAACCTAGTCTTGGATTATGCCTACACGTCAAGGGTGACACTTTCGGAGTCCAATGTCCAGGCCCTGTTCACAGCAGCCAGCATCTTCCAAATCCCTGCCCTGCAGGACCTTTCTGCCCAGTTCATGATCAGCCGCCTAGACCCACAGAACTGTATCGGGGTCTACATGTTCGCTGATGCCTATGGCCACCAAGAGCTGAGGGAGCGTTCGCAAGATTACATCCGCAAGAAGGTCAGTTGTGATGATAAACCTAAATTACATATTTTATTTGTGTATTTACAAAATTGAAGATCTGGACTGCTCAAGGTATGATGGATTCCTCACAGTATGGTGATTTGCCTTTTGTTTCTGTGTTGTTGTTGTAGTTTGTGTGTGTGTCGTGGGAGCAGGAGTTCCTCCAGATGACGAAGGAGCAGCTCGTCAGCATCCTCAACAATGATGACCTGAACGTGGAAAAGGAGGAGCACGTGTACGAGAGCATAGTACGCTGGCTGGAGCACGACCGGCCGGGCCGCGAGGGCCACCTCGCGGAGGTGTTCTCCCAGTGCATCCGTCTGCCCTTGCTGGACGAGGCCTTCCTCAGCCGCATACCTGACCCCTTCGCCTGTGCCCTCTCCCTTTCCAAGGACCCCGCTGAGGCCAAAACCGGCCTCAACGGCACCAATGGTTGCTCCCAGCGCCTGGGCATGACGGCCTCGGAGATGGTCATCTGCTTTGATGCTGCACACAAACACTCAGGAAAGAAGCAGACCGTGCCTTGCCTGGACACGGCCACTGGCCGAGTGTTCAAGCTCTGCAAGCCCCCTAATGACTTCCGAGAGGTGGGCATACTGGTGTCCTCGGAGAACGACATCTTCATTGCAGGAGGCTACCGGCCCAGCAACAGTGAGGTGTCCATCGACCACCGTGCCGAGAGTGACTTCTGGCAATACGAGCACGCAGGGAATAGATGGCTTCCACGAGCGCCTCTGCTGCGGGCCAGGATTGGCTGCAGGCTGGTGCACTGCTGCGGGAAGCTCTATGCACTTGGGGGCCGCGTTTATGAAGGCGATGGGAGGAATGCATTAAAGTCTGTGGAGTGCTACGACGCCAGAGACAACTGCTGGTCAGCAGTCAGCCCCATGCCGGTGGCCATGGAGTTCCACAGCGCTGTGGAGTACAAGGATCGCATCTACATTCTCCAAGGTGAGTACACACAAGGACATTGTTTTTTTACAACCAATACATAATAAAGAGTATTGATTCATATTACTATATTCATGACTTTTCTATAAAGTGCTATAAATCCACAGGTTTTAATGTATTAAACAAGAGCCTCACTTTCTTGACAGTGTGTTGATGGCACTCAGCACGGAAACTGTAATATTTAATTGTCACTTGCTCATACGATAAACCTGTAAATTATCTTAAAAGGATAAATTAACAAGATTTGAGCTCACCAAAATGTTCCAATAGACATATCCACTATACAAAAATAACAATGTGGTGGTAACACATCACTCTGGTAAGGGAATATCATTTTTTTTATAAAAAATAACTGACATTTGTTTCCTATCGATAGGCGAGTATTTCTTCTGCTTCGACCCCCGTAAGGACTACTGGGGCCAACTGTCTCCAATGGTTGTCTCGAGGAGTCAGGGTCTGGCTGCCTTACATAAGAACTGCATCTACTACATTGCTGGCATCTGCAGGAACCACCAGCGCACCTTCACGGTAGAGGTCTACGACATAGAGCAGAACACGTGGAGCCGGAAGAGAGACCTGCCCTTCGACCAAGCCACCAGCCCCTACATCAAGGCCATGCTGCTCCAGGGCAAGCTGCACCTGTTTGTGCGAGCCACCCAGGTCATGGTGGAGGAGCACGTGTTCCGCACCAGCCGCAAGAACTCGCTTTACCAGTACGACGACGAGGCCGACATATGGACCAAAGTCTACGAGACTCCGGATCGCCTGTGGGACCTTGGCCGCCATTTTGAATGCGTGGTCGCTAAACTTTACCCTCAGTGTCTACAGAAAGTGCTCTGAGACATCCCTCTGGACACGTGTTGGGAACCCAATCTTGGAAGGCAGAACGAGTGTTTGGGCCCTGCCTGCCTTGTGCCTGGTGCTACCTTGGTTCTTTGCACCACAGGGACTGTTGTCAGTTGAGTTGATCAGGAAGGGGTGCTTTTAAAGATTGCAGTATTTTGTTTTTTTCTCTTCAGAATGCACCAACCACCAACACTGATGCTTGTTTTGCAAAATCGTACAATGAATCGTAAGTGCAATTATGTTTGCTTGTTCTTGAGCCTTGTTGTTCCATTTTATATGGAGGCATATAATTTTACACATGATACGCATGCAGTTTTTTTGGGGGGTTTTCTTTCGCTAAAACGTCCCTCAGAGTGTGGATGCTAGGTGTCACCATAAAGTTAAAATCTATATCTAAATGATTCTGCATATTTTATTCATACGGGTAAGATGAGCATTGGCTCATGATTCGATCACTAGCTCAGATACATGTTTCTTTTGTGGGGATCTTTAATGCTAAGCTAAATCTTGGCAACCATTTTGTCAAGTTTTTCAGTTGAATTGTTGTGATTTAGTATGCTTGAAGCACGTCACTTTTTGACACCAATTGTATCCTCACCAATCCGGGCGTTGGGAACCAACACAGGTTTGAGCTGTCTGATATTTAACTGCATGGAGGATGGAGGTGCTTCCTCCCTTAGGTGAGCGTCTTGTTTGTGTCATATGACAACTTTAGTGAATAGTTCAAATATTTCTTCTCCACATTGGAGAAATAGATTAAGTCCAACTCGTGGCAAATACTAAGTTCGGAACGCCTAGCAGGTTTACCTCAGCAAGTACACAAATCTGGCAAATGGATAAGGCCAATTTATTATGTTTGCCAAAGTGTAAGACGCTTGGTTAAATGTTGATCTGTCAAGGTTTTTTTTTTGTCTTTTCTCCCTCGTGAATGAGGTCATGTTTTCATCTAGACTTGGACTTTTGAAAATATATATATGGTAGCAATAACTAATGTAACTATGATTAGGCTATATTAGGTTGTTCTACCTTAGTAGAAAGTGCATTATTTCATTAGAGGCCTGTCTTTTCTAGTTTAAATCATGTAGGTCTTGATATTGAGTGTGTGGGTCATATGGATGTAGACTTGAAGTGTTTCTATAATGAACAGTGCAGATCCCTAGGGGATGTCATTGTGCCTATGGGTAGATATGGGACATCAGAATCATGTACTGTCCTGATCCAGAGGAATATCTGTCTTACTTGACATTGCACTGAATCATTCTCCACCTAACTGCAAACTTTACGAAGCACCCTCCTGAACATACAGACTTTGGTGTGTGTGAGATGTGTGTGTGTGTGTGTGTGTGTGTGTGTGTCCCACAAGTGAGTCCGGAAGAGCTGACTCATACCGAACTGTTGGTGCTGCTTTTTATGGACAATCTTGTATTAAAGTAATACAGTCATCTAATAATGTTCCCGGTTCAACAAGGACATTTCTTCATGCAGGTAACTGTCCATATTTGCACTACTCTGCACCCTTTTATTTTATCTAATCTTCAAAGGAATTTATTTTGTCCCTCCAAATCATTTATCTACAATCAAGCTGTTAGATTCAACCCCTTTTTGACTGGAGATTAATACAAGAGTTCAATTCAGATGGAGTTGTCTCCAAGTGACCTGGCTTCAGAAAAACCCAGCCAATGTGGGGATTGGAGATTCCAACCATATGCCTCCGTACAGCCATGTGGTAACCAGTAACAGAACTCTCAGGATAACTATTGATACAGTACTGTATTTAAATGTTTGTTACGTGTAAAATACTGTACTATAGGTTTGCTGTACTTGCACAGTTTTGAAATGTATTTTTTTGTTTTTTTTATAACTTGAAAGATAGATGTGATTTTTGAGTTTTACCATTTTTCTTTGGTAATGTTAGAGTAATTTTGTGTTGTAAAAAAATAACATTTATTTAGATTTTTTTTCTTTGTTCTTTTTAGAATCGTTTTATTTGTAACATATCATTCAAATCAAGCATTACAGATGGATAACAGTTATAACACAGTTTCACCACACCAGTCATTTTCATGCAACGAGCTAAGAATCAATCATTGTGCTTTCTGTGTCAGTGGGTTGAGATACCCAGCTCCTTTCTGGTTGTCAATATGCATATGGTGCTATACCGTTGAACTCTTCCTGCATTTTTTGTTTGTGAAAAGTGTCTGATTACAGCTGTGGCCTGGTTCTTCCATACCTTTTGAACTTCCTTTTTAAGCAATTGAGCTCATGCCAATTAGGCCTTACTTTCTCTAGCCAACCAATCCAATTACGATAGCTATAGCAACCTTTCATGGCAGAAGGGTGTGTACCCACTGAAATCCTATGTCGTGAGATTAACCACATTTATGTTGGATTTCAATACACTATCGAGTCAGTTTCATGTGAGTGTCAACAATAGCATGGACAGTGTTTGGTTTATTTGTTCACAGGTGTTGCTTTATGGAACTGACTCAATAGTTCATTTTCTGAGTCCAACCATTATTCCCCCCGCTCGGTGACTCTTGTGTAAAGGGTCAGTTAGTGTTAGGAGTTGACAGTGCTTGCCCTGCTATTCCCTACTGCGCACTAGAAAGAGCAAAAGGTATTTCTATGTTCTCCAGTCCAGAATTTGCCTCCACAGCTGTAATCGGATGACATCGGGCATTTTGTCACTATTTGCTGGTTTGTTATTGGGGTTTCGGGGTATAGGGGTGGTTGAGCTTAACTGTGAAATTCACATTGCACATACTTTTGAGAATAAAACTGAGAACAAAGCACTTTCCTTTTTATAAGAAATATTATTTGAAACCAATGTTGCCTACAAGGAGGAACTGAATGACCAAATGAATTCATGGTTACTATTAAATGATGAAAACCAAAACGGAACAGCAATATAATGTTAATATATAACGAAAATCGGATCGAACGGTGAGTCGATAACTTTGAATCTCCATAACCTTCTAAAAAGCACCATTCGAGAAAAAGCTTGGCGGGTGTGCCAGTGCCACACCAGATGTTCACCCCAAAGCAGAACTCATGGGAGATGTCTAGGCCTTTATTCTCATACCTCGTTTAGGAAGAATATGTTGTAGACCCTTTAACATGTCATCAGCCACAATCTTCACTGTCATCAACCCTTTTCCAACATTCTAAGCCCGAACATAATAGACGAGCGATCCGTGCTCAAGCATTAGTTCAACAGACATGAACCTATGGACATCCGGACCCGGCCGCACGCTACAATTTACATCGTCAATGCAACACGTGACCAGATTCCAGCTTGAGCGGCGGATTACTTTCGTGCACAACAAAACATCGAGGTTTTTTTTTTTAACCCGAAAGGTAGGATGCTTTTTCTGAAACATTATGATGTGTATTCTTGTCTAATGCATACGTGATATGTCCCGGACAATACGTTTAACTTTGAACAGCTTGCATCAGATTGGCCACGTGTAGAGAATAACTTTGTCTTGGGGTAGTGACGCATCTTAACTCACTAGGCTTCCCCGAAACACGCTGCCTCGTGACTCAACCCTGGGGTTTTGCAGGGATCCCCTACTTGTTTCGGGGGTCGCGGAAGGAAGCGGTCGAGTTGTGATCTGATGGCTATATGTTAAGCGATAGTTAACTAACTATCGCTAACTATAACTATCGTATAAGCGATAGTTAGAATTCAGGAATTACCAGTGAACGTTTGCGGTACACCTCTGTTCCATCCGTTTTTAGCAAGAAGTCAATGGTTTTATTTACTTTCGATCAGTAGTTCTAACTGACGACAGTGATACAATCACCATTTCGTTGAACATGTTATACCTCATATGCTTTTAACGCTAAACGTTATACGTAACAAGTTCCATGTATCACACATATCCGGTAATTTCATGAACAATATGATAGATGTTATCGAAGTATACTACCCGAGACTTGGGCCAGGAATGGCAGAATGGGCAATTTTTTTGGTATTACAAGACAAAGCGAACATCGCACACATCTATTCTCATTTGTTTTGTCATTCAATGTGAAATGAATCTCTGTAATTATCTCTGGTTTCTTTTGCCCAGAACAGGAACATGCCCCAATCACCAACTGCTAAATTGGCCAACACCCCTCCGGATGGGGGCTGGGGGTGGATGGTGGTTTTCGGGTCCTTTATTTCGATTGGCTTCTCCTACTCGTTTTCCAAAGCCCTCACTGTATTCTTCAAAGACATCCAACAAGATTTTGACGTCAGCTACAGCGATATTGCATGGGTCGCCTCCATCATGCTTGCTACCATGTACGCTGGCGGTAAGTTGTAAAAAAAAAAGGGACACTCGTAATCAATTATTTGTTTGTTGGAGTAAGTTAACGAGGGGTTAAATGGAAGGAAGATGTGGCTTGCATGTGATTCTCACATGTCTTTAGTTAAGTTCAAATACGTTATTTTCTTCTTTGCACTGCTTGGTTATTTGTTGTTCTTTCTGCCCTTCAGTCTTGTGTTTTATGTTAGCCTATATTTTATGTTAAGTGTCATAAAACATTTATGCCAACATTTGCATAGTTTACTGGTGATTGTTTATAAAGTAGTCAACATGCATGGCATCGTGATTTATATTTTATATAATATATATATTTTTGAAGTTGGACCACATGTCATGTTGATTGAGACCATGTGAGCAATTGTCAGAAGCATTCCGTGACAGCAAAACAAAACATAAAATACCCACTTAAAATCAAGGCTACCTCTCTCACTGGGTGCTCACACTTCCTTTCAAAAGTGTTCTTCATGGACCTTGAAGGAATTCATTAGATGATACAAATTAACTACCAAGCCAAGATCTCACGGAGGCTCTAAGGGTGAACTCATCTGTGACCGCCTGCAAGGGGTAGAGGAAAACACGGGGTGCCTGTCTCACCCACGGTCAACCGCAGAGAAAGACCCAGCTTGTGAAAAATCCCCCTTCCATAGTGTCTGAGACACATGGCTTCATCATATTGTCCTTGGGAGAGCTTCAGCAATGTCACCCAGAGGAGGAGACAGGGGGAATACATCAGTGGGAAGGTTCAGCACATTGGGGTCTGGCGCCATGGTCCCAATGGGAGGGACATGACAGCCATTCCAAAGAACCTCTGACTCAAGGCACCAGAGTGATAAAGTTATAATAGAAGTGGAAGGGGTGGGCCATTTGTGGGATGCTTGCCTATTGTGCTGCAGTCACAGTTTGATCTATGAGGCTGTGTGAGGTCAGTGCCTCTGTTGAAATGTATGACCACATGCATTTACACTTATTAATTTTTAGCAGACAAGCCTTACAATGGTCTTGGTTGCCTGCAAGTTAATGATGTACAAATATGCCTTATAACATTAGGTCCTACAAATTAGTAAGGCATTATAAATGGAGTTTGTTTAACTGTGGCTGAGGCTGCTCTAGAACATGGAAATAAGCATTTTTGCCTTGTGTCAACTGATTAGATTGGTGCTCTAGTTCGAAATATGTGCTCAAGAGCTGGTTTCTCCCCTCTGGTTGTATAAATGCTTCATACATGTGTGCATATTTTTTCTGTTTCCTGTCCTGTTGGCAGGACCCTTGAGCGGTATGCTGGTGAACCATTTCGGGAGTCGCCCAGTAACCATAGCGGGTGGATTAATGTGTGGGCTGTCAATGGTGGCTGCCTCTTTTGGAAATTCCATCATCCGCCTCTACATTTGTATTGGTCTAATTGGAGGTATGTTCTCAATTAATGTATGTTTGAATGTAAATAATTGGCACATTGGTTGTTAAAGAGATTACACCTGTGTGCAACAGAGTTTGCATGCATAGCCGACTAGAATGAATGGATTTAGTAGCTGTAGATGTTGAAAGTATGTGAAATACACGATGACTTCCTAGGTACTTATTATCCACAAAACGTCTGATAATGTTGATTGTTCTACTATATACTGTCCATTCCCCTCTTCTCTCTCCATTGTTTATCATCAATTTGCCAACATTTTTTACCTCATCTGATATGTTTTATGAAACAAATGTGATACAAGGTCATTTGGATACCGGGCTTGAACTGCATAGCGAAACTTTGAATGTGAAATATTTCCACACAAGTCTCCCCCAAGCATAGCAGTGACCAAGTAAAATAGGACTCTTTGCACTGTTAAACAAAAGAGTAAAAAATGAAAAAATGAATATGCTTTACTTTATGAATGCTGCAATTTTCATATTTCACATCCAAGTACCATATGCAATGAATACTGTATTAAATAACCTGGTAAGGAATATTTACTACGCACTAGTTACTACTAATGGTAAATCATTCATTCATACACACTACGAGACGCAAAAGCACAATGTGTGCAGATCGTTGAAAATACATATCTCCAGCCCTAACATCTACAACAATAACTAATGATCCTGTATAGTACCAACTGCTACCACATGTATTTGAAAAGCAAGAACAAAACCAATGTTTTTCAATGAAACAAAGAATGAAGCAGTCTCACCAAAGTCCCTAGTTTAGCGCAGCCCCCTGTCTCCCCTCATGTGGCTTGTCATCCTTCCCACGGGTTGGACTTGGCCCTCCTGGGGGATGAAGATCCATGTCCTCGGAGGCGCTGTGGGAAGGCCAAGTTTGGGTTTTCTCCCCCGACTGTGCTGCCATGCTGTCAGTCCCGGCCCAGGGCATCTGTCCTGGTTCACGGGCCGCAGCCCGAGCACCAAGGGGACTAGCGTTTAGAACCGCTAATTAAGAGTGAACTGTCCCTTATCCCCCCATAGAGCGTGGCCCTCTGTACTTTTACCTCTGAGCTCCCATCATGGCCTTAACCTGGGGGAATGGGGGGAGGGGGGCCCCTGTCACAGTGTGAGGCTCATTACCCTTCCAAGGCCATGTTGTAGGGGTTCAGTAGGACAACTGGCACTCAAATAGGCCTGAGCAACCGCCCTAGTGCAGACCTGAGCAACGGCTTTTTGTTCATCTCTTGAAGATGCGTCAAATTACTTTCTTCATTTGTTTGAGCTTTTTGTGCCTTGTGGACAAGGCACAAAAGAGCTGAAAGTGGGTTGAAGAATAGAGGGAAAGGCAGGTTCAATCTCGTGTAGCGTAGGACCCACCTGTGGTCCTACGCTACACGAGATTGAACCTGCGGGGTTAGCGCACTCGCGGGTTAAACCACAGAGCAGCAACAGCATTTGTCTAGAAATCATTATTTTGTTGAGAAAGTTGGGTTTGGGTTCTTTGATTTTTATGCAAATTAAACATTATGCCTTGAATTTATTTCAGACAAACATTGTCGAATGTGATTGAAAATTTGCTTCTAATGTTAAAAATGTTATCTTTTCCTTTCATGGTGACTTTCTTTTTGGTATTACTATTAATGTAGCTCCCTCAAAATATTAATTAGATCAATAAGTTCACTTTCTCTCCCATTTCAATTAATTGAATATTTTCCCAGAAAATGACAAGCACATACTTTTCATCAATTTAATTGTATGCAGCAGAGCTCAAACAAATGACCCATTTTTATCCTAGCAAAATATCATTTTAATGTCACACAAAGATGATCCTTAACATCCAAATAGCTGTCTAAAAGTCTGCTCTGCTCATAGATTTAAGAACGGAAAGTTTACGATATTTCAGATTCATGCTAGTTCTATCTTATGTTCATATATTTCAGTGGAAATTGTGTGTACTTATTTTACGATTGAGATATCCACTTTATGGGGTAAAGAAACAGAGTTAAATGTATTGGATAACTGCTTTACAATTCTCAAGTCCATGAAAGTTATAGCGCTATCACAATCATGACTTTTCTCTCTTCTAAAACTATTTACACACAGGTCTCGGACTCTCCCTCAACCTAAACGCCTCTCTGACCATCATCAGCAAGTACTTCCTGGTGAGACGGCCTTTAGCCAACGGTTTGGCCATGACCGGTAGTCCCGTGTTCCTGTGTTTCCTAGCCCCTCTCAACCAGTACTTCCTTTCCAACTTTGGTTGGAGGGGCAGCTTCCTCATCCTGGGCGCTCTGATGCTCAACTGCTGCGTGGCCGGGGCCCTGATGAGGCCCCTCCCCTCGGCCCCCGTCCCATCCGTGGAGAACGGCTCTCAGAAAGGCCAAGAGGCAGGGACCCAAGGAACCAAGCTGAAATCCAACTGTTTGAGCCGTGTAAAGATCGTGGACTTATCCCTATTCAGAGACCCAGGCTTCATCATCTACCTCATCGGGAACTCCATGTTCTTCTTCGGGGCGTACGCGCCCATTGTCTTCCTGTCCTCCTACGCCGTCAGCCAGGGCGTGGACGAGTTCTCGGCCGCCTCGCTGCTCTCCATCATGGGCTTCGTGGACATGTTCACCCGGCCCGGCACGGGGCTGTTGGCCAACACCAAGTGGATCAGGCCCCGCATCCAGTACTTCCTGAGCTTCGCCATGGTCTTCAACGGGACGTGCCATCTCTTGTGCCCTCTGGCCACTAGTTACCCCAGCCTGGTGGTCTACGCGGCCTTCTTCGGCATCGGCTTCGGTATGGTGTTTGCTCTGATATTTGAGTGCTTGATGGATATCATGGGACCCCTGCGCTTCCCCAAGGCGATTGGGCTGGTCACCATCATAGAGTGCTGTCCCATGCTTCTCGGACCGCCTACGGCAGGTGAGATATGCAGTGAACACTACACTACACCACAAGTCAAGAGGCAGGCATTCCTTGCTATCTAGGTTTTACACATTTAAAATAAAATGTTAACAGCGGGAGTTTCAGTTCTATCATTAGTGTGAAAAATGTGTAATAAAAGTCAGAAACAAGCATACAATCACAGATAAATGTAGAAAGACACCGGGGTGAATCAGGCTGTGGTGTATGATTGGATTGTCATTCTTTCATTCTCTGTCTGCTTGGCTGTCTGTCACACCATGCTCGCAGCCCTAGTAGGGAGCTCAACTGCTGTCGATCCAGGGTGTCATTATTGTGAGATATTCCCTGTAGACTTGTATTACCATCTGCGAGCAACCTGGGCTGCAGAAAAAGTAGTAATTGGTCATGGCTTTTTACCACTTTATTTGTCATAAACATGGCTTGGGCTATCAGTGTGTGCCCACTTGACCATTAGATCGCCACAAAAATGATGGAAGATAACCTTTAACATAATTTAGAATGACAATAAAGTCTTTACAACTGAAGGCATGGAAACAGATATTTTTTACTTTTTCTGTGTAATGAGCCCACATCTTGACTACCATGTGATAACATTGCTCTTGAGTAAGGGCGGACTTCAACATGAAAACAAAAACAATACCATACACCTTGACATACATACACGTTGACATCGTATCAGCCAACACAAATGTCAACTCTAAAGTTCACTTGGTAGGACTCATTTCACTGTGTTCCTGAGAAATGGGCTGAGGAAGTTGGTGTATGAAACATATTCCACCGTATGCACCCACGTCTTGGCAGATTTATCCATGTCCTCTACTTCAGCCTTTCTCCATGTGATTTAATGAGGTGAAAACTTATACGGCCTAAAGCTTTGTCTGCTGCTCATTTAATGGGGTAAATAAAAGGCCAACCGAGATTCGCCTCCAGAGGGCACAATCTTCACGTCTGTCCCTCACCAGACTGCCGTCACTGTCTCTCCACGTCTTTCCCTCCTGCCCCGACCCCCCCACCCCCTACTCCTCTCTCCCACTGCAAATGCAAGGGTCACCCCAATTAGTGGAAAGCAAGTTAATTGTTTGTAATTAGCCTTTTGCTTTGGGTGTTTAATGATGTTCTCAGTTGTGACTCCAGCCATTCAATTCCTTTCACCTGGACCGTAATTAGGCTGTAATATTTTTTACGATATACAGTATACATAAAAATAATGAGTTGACTTATGCCAGATGGATTTAATTACCGTTTGGCCAATCAAGGGTGGTCTTAATGAGGGTGATGGTCATCAGCGTGCTCACTAGATGAACACCATCAATCAGGTAACAGCAGCCTGTTTTGAGGAGACTGATCCATGGGCAAATTGACTCTGTTTGTGTCACACACCTCACACACATCAAAACAAGGTCCAGTATGTAAAGAAATGAGCTTTGAAAAACTAGATTACGGAGATTAATTCAAACTTCCTGGCAGCATCTGTTCTGGACATGTTAACACACATAGAAATATAATTGAACAGATATGACACCATTACAACATTGTATCTCAATCTCTTGAATTGAACTTCCCATTTGGCACCGAATGCAATTCAAAATATCAATCGTATTTTTAAGTACTGAATATTTTGGACCTAAACACATCTCTGATCTGCCTGCGTATTATGAGCCCACTAGCTCTTGGGTCATCAGGGACCCATCTGCTCACTGATGACCGGGTTTGAACCAAGCACGGGGATAAGCTTTTAGTTTTGATCACAGATCTGGAACAAACTTCCAGAACATGTACGGTCTGCCTTTACACTTTATTACTTTAACCTCTAAAGCTCCAGCCTATCTTTAATTGTCTAGCTTGTCTAATTAAAATGCTTGGTGTTTGGTGTGTGTAAAAATGACGTATATGTGCTTTTAGCAGAGTTTCTCTTGTTTCAGTTGATATGACTATTTCTACATAATAAGGGCAGTGTTGTAAGCCTTTTGCTGTGAGAGTGATCACGGTCTTCCCAAATCTGGGGAACCTCGAGTTTAAGAGGTTAAATCAGAAAACCTCTGTTTGCAGCAGGTTTTAATTACAAATGTACGTCTGCACTACATTTATCCTCTTGCTATATAATTATTGTTATGTTCTTTTACGACTGTCCTTTTAAGGTTTTTCCATGTAATTTCTTCTTTTGTAAAGCGCTATGAATGGCCTTGTGTTTGAATGGTGCTATAGAAATATAGAGTGGGGTTGCAAGCAACAAAAAGGCACAGAGACAAATGACGAAATGACTTGCCTGTCTGGGAGCAAGCGGGTTCCCTTTTGCTATTTTTATGAAGGACTGGAGACTTAAATCTGATCTTAACCACATTTGTCACCTCTCTGCCGACTTAGGCTAGAAATGTAGTGTTATTAGAATTGGCCCCTCTCCTGATTCGTTCGAGTCTCAGCCGGCCAAATTGCCTTCCCAGAGATGCTGGTTCACTGATGGTCGTGGAGGTGGGGTAGGGAGTCGAGGGGAGCGGGTGTAGTAATGGCTATCATTTTCACTGAGGCTCTTTCTGAAAGCCGAGGTTCGAAAAGCATGTTGAAAGCTTTTATTCTTATCCACACATTAAGGCACAGAACCTACGTTCTGTGCAAGGGAATGTCTCCTTAGCACCCTACCTTTCATAGTGGGGTTATGACTTATACTATTTATATCATTCTTGTTGCGTACACCTGCACACATCTTCATGACAAACTCCCTGCATGGTATCAGCTTGGATGTATGTAAACCAGTGTAATGGGGACCTCGTCATAACTAGCCAGCTCTGTGTTGCCCAGCTACTGCCGTCCTCAGCTGGACTATATACTATTGTTTGGTTACACCTTAAAGGTAGTGGAAGGGGATACTAGCTAGCTAACTATCAAAATGTCTTCCGTCCTCAGGGGCTCTGGTAGACCACTATGGTGACCACAGGTATCTCTTCATCATGTGCGGAGCCGTGATTCTGACCGGCGGGCTCTTCCTCTTTGTCATGAACGTGTACAACTACCACCGGATAGACAAGAAGGGGAAGGCCAAGGACCAGGAGCTGCAAGGGGACGACATCCCGCAGCAGGAACAGGCCTTGGAGCACATGCCCGAGGAGGGTCCACAGGCCCCTGGGCCAGGGGAGGATGAGACGGGGCCTGGGGCCACGGAGGAAGATGGAGCCATGGGGGATCATGTCAGGAGAAGTGCTGATCACTTGAGGAAGAGGAGCCAAGAGTTTCATGATATTACTATTTAGTTACATGAGGTGTATTTTTAGTAACCTCTACATGTCTATGTAGAAGTTGTGCCCTGAGTTTTTTTTTTTTTTTATAAGTAAGAGCGATTGTGTTGTTGTGTATTTTACTTGAAATATACATTCTGTTTTGCAATTGATTTTTGAATAGTTAATTTTGTTTTTGATGGATTGCTGCACAATTTGCACAATTTACAAGTAATGTGTGAATGAATGTTGCGTTTAAGTTGTTCCTTAGAATTCAATGAATATTTACAGCAGCCGTTCAGGTCTAAATAACATAAGGTGAATGGATGATAAGTTGCTACATCTGAGCAAAAGGGTCTGGGACGGATAGAGCATTGTTCCACTATTAATATTTTTTTATTTAAAACAAGGATTTACCAATCAAGTGGAGACATGTAAACCATACTCCTGTTTTAAAATGTTTTTTGTTTTAGAGTGCATTTAAATATCAATAGGGTATGTACTCTTGTTAAAGTAAAAATGTTTCAGTACCAAATTTTACGGTTACTTTTAATTTAAAAGCATATGTTGAATGTATGTATGTAATTTATTTTAATGAGGTTTGAAAGCATTTTATTTGCCAGGGTTCTATTTATAATAGTGAAATTCCCTTAAAATGTAATTTGACCAAAAACACAAGGTTTAATCCATTTCCCTACTCTTGAATGAGAAGGTCTCGCATGTCGAGTTTTAAATGTGTTATTCTTTACAATTGTTTACATTGACTTAATTTGACTTTGTTACAGAGCGTTTACTTACTTTCCATTCCTTACTTAATGTTCCGCCCATACAGTATGCCCCAATGTGTTCGTTTATAGGATGCAAGGTGCTTCTGATCTGAACTGTGGTGGCAGAGCTAGTGCTGGAGTCGGGTGTACGACACACTTATTGAGCCAATCATACTAGACTGTATAATAATATCTCATATGTACCAACTATGCTGGTTTCCCCCTCATGCTTCTCCTTTGACATTACCTTTCCACACACATGGTCACTTTTTTTTTTACATAGACATGGTTCCTGCTGATTTTAGGAGAGTGGGAGAGTTTATCTGTTATGCACTCAGATTTGAATTGATGCCAGCGTATGCTACTGAAGATTTCTCACAATATAAATATTCATCAGTTTTTTCTTTCTTTCTATGAGACATTTTGTGATTTACAAATTCCTAATTTATGATAAATAATAAAGGGGATGAACCACAAACATGGATAACTGTCAACGTCTTCCATATTGCTGTTTTTCCCGCTGTACAGCTTTATGGGTGTAAAGAGCGCGACTCATTAACGGGGTCTAAATAGTTCATTACGCACAAGAGCTGTGTGTCTTGCATGGTCATGCATATTGCGAGGCGCGCCATGCATAACAATGCGTACACAGAGACCAAGCTGATTAGTTGGTCCAAGGCCGACAACCTCGGCTAGTGGTCTTTCCCGTCGACGTTGCAGATTCTACCATTCTGACATTCAAGAGTAAAAACGATCCAAGTCAAGATTCGTCAAAAAGCCCTTTGCTTCGTGGTGGTGGCGGCGGTATCCGATGGCCGTCTCCAATATTTCACGTCAATTAAAAGACTTTGGGTCAAACTTGAAAATGTCAGCAGCTTAAGGACGCGTATACCTAATGAACCGGGACCCCCGGTGTTCCGGGCTGGCGCCCCGAACCGCGTGCGGTCTCACGCGTGGACTCAGCAAATCGGTGGGCCAATAACAATGTGTGTGTGTGTGCGCACACTCACAGACACACACACATAGCCACACGGTCCAGCACAACCTTGGCCCAGTGTGAACACACGTCCTGCGGACCAGGCAAGGTGGTGGTGTTCCCCCAGAGACGTGCCGATGGCCGCTGTGTCCAGGAATCTGTGGATGATTGTAATATGTTTTTTCCCCGTCCTGGTCTCCGGTTCACTTCAGTCCTCTGACCCCCTCCGGGGACCCCAGAGGTGTATGGGGTGGCATTTGTAAAAGTTTCTCAAAACTGTGCTCCACTTTTTAACAGATTTAGCCCATTTCTGGTCTCGTCTTTTTAGTTTAGTAATAACACCCCCTACAAATGGACACTTTCACATCGGTACAATGCAACCCCCCAAAAATATAGGCCTACATCACATTGTTACCTAAATCATGGGTAAATGGCTATAGTTAAAGTGAAGCACGTTTTTGAACTTATTTCAAAGGGCCCCCATGGAACTGTTCTCTTTGTGTGCTGTTACTCTCGTCTCAAGACACATATCCCAGCTGTGATCCATGCAGGAATATGGGCTTAAAACATAAAAACGAACGGCCCTGGCCCTTGTTTAAAAGTGCGTTCACCTGCTCTTATAGAAACACTGATTAGTTGAGTTCTTCAAGCAGTGCTCAACTATTGTTGTTTTCACCTAGAAACCCCATTCCACTTTTAAAATGTTCGTACTAGCTTGGGATCGCGCGCTACCATTAAACATTTTAAAATATTTTGAACTTTTAAAAAATATTTAGACCTTTTCTTTTTTTTTTTTTTTTTTTTTCATATTTTGAACTTTTAAAAAATATTTTTACTTTTTGGAGGATGGCGAAGCTGTCCGCCCATTCTCTACCACTTCAAAATACAGTGCTATCCACTGTATTTTTTGGATTATTTTTTGCCAAGGCCCGGTTGCATCACATGTACATACACATTTCTTTTTTGTTAGACATCAGATTGCTCTAAAAAAGTATATTTTAAGCCAATCAGATCGCGCTAAAAAAATAAAAAAAAAGGTCCAACCTCCTTGGTGAATCTGGCCATAGATGAGCCCACCATGGCGTGGTACACACTCACACACTCTTCACTGTGACACTGACCTGATTCAACCATTTCAAACTTTATCAGCTCAGCTCAGCTACTCTATATTTGATCTCACAGGTTTTCAAACTTTCTTACTTAAGCTATTTGATTAACTCTTTAACTTATTTGTTTCCAACCATTTGCAATCTTTTAAATGGTGTGCATATTTACATGGTTACCTGTTGATGTTCAAGGGTCAGTTCTCGTTGACAGCAAAAATGTAATGATTGTGTGTGTGTGTGTGTGTGTGTGTGTGTGTGTGTGTGTGTGTGTGTGTGTGTGTGTGTGTGTGTGTGTGACAACTTGAAAAGCCTATGATGTTTTGATTACTTTTGACCTTTGGACCTGAGTCGATGGGAGGGGTGGGCGGCGATGGGGTCTACCCGCTGTTGCACAGAATGCATGACAGAGAAGAATGTGGTCTCGGTGGGTTTAGGGAGCCGGCGTATATCAACGGCAAACAAAAAATGGAATGATCTGTTTGAGTGAGACAGATATCCCTGGGCCTGCGTGTAGTGCAAACAGAGGCTGCCGGTGTAATAATGATCCCCTTCGAATGTGTACAGGGGAACAGCGGTTTTACGTGTGGGCCCACGTATGTGCACACATAGGAATACATTTCATATTGAGCGTTGGATTTGAAGGTACTTAGCCCTACAGTACGCCTATATATCTACCTGCTGTGTGTGTAGTCTGCAATGAATCCTCGTTCTAACCAGAACAACATCGGATTTCCCATAGGAGCTCTCCTATCGACACGCACGGAAGGTTCATCACAATGTGTGATGGAAACACGTGTTATGTAAACATGTTCGATTGTATTTCTTTATAGCAGAAAAATGTGCAGCTGATGGACCCGCTTTACCTGCGTAACACACCATCGTGACTCCATCAATATGTGATAGTGACATTCTCTCTATGCCTGCTCTCAAAGTGCTGACCAAAATGTGATCTACAGATTTAGTCATGCAAAGACCCCATGTGCAATAAAGACGTGTATATACGTCTCTTCCTAGCCCTAGATTGCGTAACTCTTTGTTATTTTAGTAAGTCAGCTTGAATTATGTAACTCTGTGGAGGACTAATCGGCAGGCTGGATACTCCCTCATGTGATGCAAAAGGCTGGAACCTGACATGCGTTGTGCAATGGCTTGTAGACCTTGCATCGGGTGGTAAAACAGGAGACCTTTGAACAAAGTATTGTTTTTTTTGTATCAAAGCACAGTTTCTCCACTGCCTATATGTTGGAGTTGGTTATTCCATGGTTTATGCCAACTCAGCTGCACAGTTACCTCAACCCACCTTCAGCAATACATAGAAGATCCCGAGGTCAACATGCTAT
>NC_136945.1:11641703-11649203 GCF_949987615.1 Pollachius pollachius | reverse complement strand
TGTTAATGGAGAAATTATTGCAAAGCTTTGCTTGGATTCAAATGTTTTCACACCTGTTTGCAATGATTACCCATTCACACTTCTGCAACGCATGGGTTTGGTGTGCTCGGATCTGTGTGTGTGCTCATGAGGGCATTGAACTTTCGCTTTAAACGTGAAATGTTGATCGGGAAGTAGCAGGGTAGCTTTTCCTGTAAATACAAAGCTTGGATTACTGTTAGTGACTCTGGTTAGTTTATTAATGCACATGTTCACCACAGATAAATAGATAAAATAAAGATTCTTAGCGCCTCTGCCTTCCCTTTCAACCGACATGTTTTCATCAGTCGACTATGCGTTCGTCTGTAAGCATTTCAAATCAGTTTCGTGTTCCCACCCTGATAGCATTACGCCAAGCTGACCGCAGGAAGGCAAAGCAGTGATTCCATTTGTCCAGCTGAGCTCTCGCTGTTGTCCTCTAATGGGCCTGTGTTCTTCTCTGAGCTCGTCTCCACTGCTCCACCCAACACCTGGGCCCCACAGCCGCTGAGACGGCGTTGCTATCGCTGTGGGAAATACTCCTGTTTTTTCCTTTTACTGCTATGTATTCCTTACCATACGGATTCAAATCAATTGATCTCAAGGTGGAGATTGTTGTTGTTGAAGCAAATTAATGCCGCAATGTTTTCAATTCGAAAAGCCGTTGAATTTTCTATTTTGAAACGTAATCACCGAATTCATAACATTTAAATATATTATAGTCTGAAATCCAGATCATCTGAATCAAACCGTATTGAATTCTCTTCTTTGATATTCAAATAAGGCATTCCAGGTTGTACCATTTCAACAACACAATTTCAAATATAATTTATTCAATGTTTACTTATTCAGATACAAAAATGCAAGCTGCAGATATTCAAAATACGATTCATAATTCATCTTCAAGTGGTCAAAATGCTAACCAAAAATTCAAGCAATAAAAATTCAGGCGTTGGAACATAAATCTCAAATTCATACAGATGTAAAAATATAAAACACATACACACACAATTAACTAGATGCAGCCTTCTGAGCTCTGATTGGCCAAGGAGGCACCAACCAACCAGTAAACACTCTGTCAGTGGACTTACGTGTGGCTAACTACTGTATGATTCCTTGGCTTATTCACCATGAAAAACACACAAAACCACACTCACACATACTGACTAACAAACAAGACGTTTACATGCTGGCTTCCCGAACACACACACACACACAAACACACACATACACGCTTGTGTAAGCAAAAATGCATTCGACTCCTGGCAGTGTATAGGGTAGCGCTAGCAGGCCATGTGCTGATTACAAGGCCCAGCAAACATACATATGTTCTCTGTCTCTCAAACTCAACAAGCTGCGGGCCGACTACAAGCTCTCCTAATCACTCCCAACAGCGAGCCACACTCCCCTGGGAGCACAGCCAAGCTATGTATTCTCTCTCTCTCTCTCTCTCACCTTCTCTCCCTCTCTCTCCCCCTATCTCTGGCTTCCTCTCTTGGCTTGGTAGTGAGATCAGCTCAGCCTGCACTTGGAGATTATTTAGCAGCACAAGCCCTTATCGCGCTGATGGCTGATGCATGTCTGTTTTTCCTGGACCAGTGTGGCACTAAGTCCTCGGAGAGTCTTTTAAAAGAATGCGACATGATACTCTGTTGCTTCACACTCTCACACATCACTGGCTGCTGTTTGTGCTCCAGCTCAGTAACAAGAACAACAGTGGAGTGAATGGATAAAAACACAGACTGAAGTCTAGATCAGTTCAAGAAGCGGAACATGCTATAAACAGAGCGCACTATGGAGAGAAAACAACACAGCACCCGAGGAAAACCAAGCTGGGTCACAGACAGCCAGACAGCCCCTAGTCTTCATAGGATTTAAGAGAGACCTAATTAGGATTAACTGAACCAATGACAGTCTTATCTTTACTTGACTCCTCAAGCAGGATGTGGAACGTCTGACTCCATTTTGATGTTTTTATTCTGTTACCATCTATTTATGTTATTATTATCCCAAAAAGGAAGTGGCTTTTTTTTGCTTTTTGCTATACTTTGTTGTGCTATTAAAATATCCAAAATTTGTCATAACCCAACCATTCATTTCACAATGTTTAGTAGCAATGTAAGAATCAATGTATAGCTAGTACTACATGTACTTAAAACTAAAACATCATTGCAGATTTTACTGCTACCATAACGGAAAGGCACACAGCGTGAAATAATGGATATAAACGACCAGTGCTATTCATACTTCAATGCGGAGAAACACGTGGACCAGTACAAACCAGTTCCCTGCGAGCACTCGTTAATTTTGGAACAATATCAGTTCAACGAAAAACCGAAAGGGTCCGTAATGAGTCTCTGGACTGTGGTGCTCCTGCTAACCCCCCTGGGTCCCTGTGGCATCATACTGCCGGGGCAGAGCGCTCCATCATCTTCACTCTGTCTGTACCAAGACAAAGAGCTGCCTCGGAGCGAGCCGAGCAGGTCATAGGTGGGTCTCTCTCTCACGCTCTTGCTCTTACACACACACACACACACACGCATGCATGCACGCACATACGTAGGCAGGCACGCACATACGTACGCAATCACACACACACACACACACACACACACACACACACACACACACACAAACACACACACTCACACACAGCCTCTTGGGACCATACTGCTGGAGCCAGTGGCTGAAGTGCCCTTGGCCTGATCTTCAGGCTTGGCCTCTCTTACTGGACACACTGGCTACCCGATGAGAAAGAGCGAGTGAAAGAGAGAGTGACAGAGGGAGAGAGCAATAAAGAGAGAGAGAGAGCATAAGAGAGAGAGCGAGAGAGAGAGAGAGTGTGAGAGAGATATAGAGAGAGAGTGATAGAGAGAGAGAGAGAGAGAGAGCGAGAGAGGGAGAGATGTAGAGCCACACTAGTTGGAGAGTGGGCACACACAGGGTCACCTAAGAAGCTCATCTCTTATCCCACTCGTCCCTCGCTGTCTCCTCCACTCTCCCTCTGCTCGGCGACGCATCACACCCGCCATGCCTCCGGAGGATTCCTTCTCTCCCCCTCTCCCCCTCTCCCGCTCCACTTGTGAGTCTCTCCCCCGGCCTCCTTCATGAAGGGAGACACCTGCCGCTGGTGGCCGGCTGTGGTCACGTAATGGTCCATCGTACGCTGGTGAGGGAGCTGGTTGTGAGAGGCACAGGCCGGGGTCACACTACCCCATGTCTCTGTCTCTCTACCTCTCTTTCTCTCTCTCTCTCTCTCCTAGGCAAACTGTCCATGTGTGGTGATGTACACTGGGGAATATATGTGCTTGTGTTATTAAGCCGTCCATCCCGTAATCGTGGAAATTTCCTTTTGGGATGGGGAAATCCTGATTCAATTCTGGCCGCGTGGCCTCATCAAGACATTCGGCTTACACCCCAGCTCATGTCTGGTGTGGGACTGAACAAACTCCCACACGTAGGAGGACAGAGTGTACCGTCTGCACTTGTTGCTCTCTGCATCCCCTTACCTCACCAGCCGTGTATATCCCGGCTGAAAAGAGGAGCCAGACCGGAGCCCTGGGACGTGGCCCCTGCGCCCTCCTCCTGTTTCTGCTTTGATTTCCAATATGTCCGCCCCATCAGCACAGATGGCGGCAGAGGAAACATTTCCTGGGCCGGCCGGTGAGTGCGAGTGGGCCCCCCCCCCGGGTACCTGACACAGATCGAGGGGCAGAAATTGGAGAATAATGTAATGGAATATTTGATTGGGCTCTGATGGGCAGGAGACTGGGAAGGCTGCCCATAGTAATGTGTCTGGGGCGGCGGGCCGGCCCTGCGCACCCCACCCCCACCCCCACCTCCACCTCCGACATCCTCCACCACTCCCCCTCCATCCCACCCAGTCTCATCTTTGTGTCTCGCTGAAGGTTGTGATTTAATAATGTTTTTCCGCTGCGCCACACCAGCCCAGGGGTCCCGGCCAGGTCCAGGAAACAGGAGCCCGGCCACTTCCTGTGGAGCTGTCACAAAGACGCTTACATTGTGATGAATCTTCAGCCAGGGCGCCGGAGCAGCTGTGCGAGGGAATTGATGGAGGTGTCTGTCGAGGAATTGATGACCTCACCTGAGCGGGTGAGACCGTTTGGCCGAAACATGTCCAGAGCTGTGAGGGAGAGAGCGTTAATGTATACACCCGTACATCACAATCACACACAGGCGACCCGTATAAGATGGCCCTGGAAGGTATGCAGATATTTAACATATGCACGTGGACATTGTTCCTGCTGGCAGAGCGGTCGTTACCCCATATTTTAAATGTATTGCGTGGCTCTAGACGGTATCCTTCCTTGTAAAGCACTTCATGCACAACTCTCTCCTTCATTTTCTCTCTCCACAGACGGCACGGGTGATGCAAAAGTATAGGGACATTGTGTTAGAAGTTTCCAATTAAAAACGTGTGTCTGTGCAGCGATTTTGGTGCTTGCGGTACGTTCTCATCGTTCAGAGAGAGGAGGCTACAGTGAGCCGGCCAATCAATTACAAACTGACAAAGCAAAGCCATTGAACAGCAGACGGAAAAAAAAAAAGAACTGGGAAAACGGAGACAGCATTGAATCCAAAACAATATCCATTATGTGCCGCCCCGCTATCGCCGGCCCACTCCCCCATCTGCTGCCCTCCCTGCCGTGGACAGGTGTCCAAGAAGCTATCCATCAGCAGGGACAGTGTGAGCCAATCACGCCTCTTCAAATCAACCAGACGTTTACCCACACGCTCCGCGGCGGGTGGGCGGTAATTGCCTGGTGCCACTTTGAGTCCAGCGGGCAGGCTGCCATGGGACAGGGCTCGGTGTGAGTGTGTGTGTTAGTGTGTGTGCGTGTGTGTGTGTGTGTGTGTGTGTGTGTGTGTGTGTAGAGGAGGGGGTTGGTCGCATGGCATGAAAGCAACAAACCGGCAGGACGGCAACAGAGAAGACTGGCGTATCGCACCTGATGACTCATCTGAACACTGTACACAATGGGCTATTCCCGGCTGCTGATTGGCAGATGCGACCCGTGGAAAGGCAGTGTTGCGCTCCGTTCTTCGCCCCCATGCCATTCAGGAGATTAAGGTGGCGGTAAGCAGCTCCACGCTCCCCCTTCCCCGCAAGCATCGACACGCTTTAGGAGTCGTTTCGAATTTGACATTGGCGCCACGCAGAGGTATGGAAGAAAGGGGCTTTGCACAGGGTGCTAATTAAGAAGGAACGATCCACCACCTGCTTATGTTACCTGGTAGGCGTTCATCCAAAGAGCTGATGCATGGGCTCCATGCTAGGCTCAGGAACCGCGGCGCAAGCTTGGTGCTCGGCTTCCACCCGAGAGTCCCGCTCTGGAGGGCTGCCACCTATTCTACACTTCCTGCATAATTGCTTTTTGAATGGGAGTAAACCATTGAAATCCTTTCTTCCCTAAAAGCTGCCCCACCGTGCAGCGGAATTGTATATAAATGCCCGTACACTTCTAGTGCGTTTATCACGCTGTTTCCTGTGAAAATCGAATGGCATTTTTAAGAGGTGGTCTTAAAAATGCCAGGAGGAGTTTGGAGTTTCTTTGTGTTGGATGGCGGTGAGCGAGGGACGACGGGCAGGGGGAGGGGAAGGGGAGGGGGGGACCTGATTCAGATGTCTGCTTGGCTATTGAGGCTGTCAGGCATGCCGGCCTGGGGAAATCAGAGCAAAGCTGAGGACTTCTCTTCCCCAGTCATCAATCACCTGCCTGTAGCCAGCATGCAAGCCAACCCACCCCGAATTCATCAGACAGGACAAGGCCCGACACAGAGAAAAATGAGCTCAACCCTCGGCACGGCATGACAGATCCAGGCCCAATGTCATCGACTTATTCACCACAAAGAGGTCTTGATTTAAACAGGACACCGGCGATACAGAGGCGCCCAATTGGCTTGGAGTGTATCACCGTGTCTCTAAGTCTTACCTCATTGGACGCCTCAAATGCTTCGCCCGCCTGGTGGGAAGGGGGGGGGGGGGGGGGGGGGGGCGTGTACTCTCGGGCATGTTCCCCCGTTAAAGACTCCCTTCAAGATGTCACACTCGGCGGGTGCGTCCCACCCCCACAAAATACCCAGCCGTAGATGCAAACACACACACACACACACACACACACACACACACACACACACACACACACACGCAGGGAGACAGGTTGACGGGGAGGAGAGGTAGAGTCATCAGCCTGGGAATGATTAATGTCTCTCTGTGAACACCTGGAGCACATGGGCCCCGCCGGGAGGGGGACAGACACGGTAGCCTCCGCTTCAGGGATTAAGCTGCCCTTGGCCCACTCTCCTGGGGGGGCTACCCCATCGGGGAACCCTTCCCCGTTAACCATCACCAACTCCTTCAGAAAGACCCCCCCCCCCCCGACCCCAAGGGTACTGCAGCCCGGGCCCACCTTGGAGAGCAGCACATTAGCGGGGGGGATATTTATGATGTGGAAACGGCCAGCTATTTATTCAATGAATCGATGACAGGGATGATTCATAGTGGGGCCTCCACTCCTCTCTCCCTATGCCTCTGGTTCCCTCTCTCTCTCTCTCTCTCTCTCTCTCTCTCTCTCTCTCTCCTCCCTCTCTCTCTCTCTCTCTCTCTCTCTCTCTCTCTCTCTCTCTCTCTCTCTCTCTCTCTCTATCTCTATCTGTAGCTCACTCTCACTTTATGTCTCTCTGTCTCTCTTCAGTCTCTCTCTCTCTCTCTCTCTCTATCTATATTTATATACATATAATATATGTATATAAATAGATAATTCTCTCTCTTTTTCTCTTTTTTTATGTGTGTGTGTGTGCGCGTGTGCGTGTCTGTGCAATGAACGCAACTTTTTAACTTTAACACAACTAAAGTTTGTATTTATAGGAGGCAAACAATAATACATAGGGAATATAAAAGAAATAGGACATCAGATCCAATCAGGCCAAGTCAGAGTGGATTCAGCCAATGAAATGTAGAAAGACAACACAACTAGTGGTATATCTTATTGCAGAGTTATTTCATGAATACCAAGAGACAATTGGACATTGTTGAGGGATACTTCACACATTGCAAACCAAATTTTAAATGTGTGTATCTTGAATAATGGTTAATTTCGTCCATGTTTCCTGCAGCCCAATATTTTGTGTCGTCCAGTGGACTTTGTCTAGCAAATAAGGGGGTTCATTGTATGTTCAAATGCAAATTCACTCAGAATCTGTGTTCATTTGCATATACTACCCACATTGCAATGATACAAAGCCGGCAAAGTAGTCCTTTAAGGACGGACCCAACGAGAAAAGTCAGTTAGTTTAACAGCTACTAAAACATAAACAGCCAAGTACACTTATAATAATATAAAATAGGAGGTGCCTAAAAGAATGTGTGATCAATGATATGTATCAATGATACCAATCCATAATACAATGGGATCAATTCATATTACAAAAAAATTATACTTGGAAGGGCAACCATCCATT